>NC_026750.1:112500-260000 GCF_000149245.1 Cryptococcus neoformans H99
AGGAGGGAGCCCATCGGTCGGCCGGATTGGCATCACACGAACGATTCTACTCTCGTTGTGTGAGTGTATGTGAGTAATGAATGGTTATTTGTCACCACTTGTTGTCAGTACCAAATGATGTCAGCTTTTCAGTTCCAAATCTGAGGAGATTTGCCGGACATATCGTTTCAGCAGAGCAGTAGACAACCAACATGTGCATTCTTTCGTCGAACAGTTGCTTCTTTGAAAGCCCTTTTTCAGTGTCCACTGGCTTTTATTTGATCTGCATGGAACTATTTTGTCCCGCTACTACGATCAAAGGGTGCAATCTCTCGTCGTAGCTGAGCCAAGTGTGAATAATATCGGGAGTCATGGGAACAGCGGAACATCAGCTCGTGCGCTCTGGTTCTGGTTCCCAAGCCATTGGGTAATATCAGCTTCTTAGCACCCAAGGAATGAGCTGGTAATAATTCGATACAGGGGAAGGATATCAACGCACGTTCCATCTCCCCATATACTTCTTCGATCGCACCGCATACCCGCGGCCACTGTTCGACCAAGTGATACAACGCCAATTAGCTCCTGGTCATGCTAGTCTGGTCTCGCGACAAACGGTCGTTATCAAATTACGCCGTCTGAATTGCCACCCTATGATGGGCCTACCATTGTAAGTGGCTCACGCGAATGCTAGACCAGAACACACGAGCGCACGACCACAAACACCGTTTAATACATATATTGTCTACTACTTCACATCAGCCGGAGAAGGGTTTGGTCCTGCTCTGGGACTGATACCCACACCTCCGTGCTCGGCTGAAAACCCTACTCCTTCTCCTACTGTTCCACATATCTCACTTGATCTTCCAGCAAGGTACTTGGTTAAACCTATTACTATACCAACTATAGCTTATCGATTGAATAGTACCACTTCGCAATCACGAGCACTTCTTTCCACTTTTTCAAACCACATTACCATGTCCCCACCATTCGCCGTTTCCACCGCCAACAATCGAAAACGCAAAATCCTCCCAATGACGTGCTCGCAAGACAGCACCCCTTCCTCCCCTGCATTGAGCGAATCGTCGTCGTTGATATCGGACGATGGCGACGGGGAATATGCCCCTGAGCCTGTTCGTCCCATTAGAAAGGCGAAAAGGCCTCGCGACAACGATTTCAAGTCGAACTCAGGTGGACGTTCGGGTGCGACGACAAACAGTCATGGCAATAGCAGTGTAACGGCAAGAGGGAATAGTAAAGTGAAGGCCAAAGGCATGTCCCGCGAGCAGTTACGCAAGGTGAACCATTCGTTGATCGAGAGAAGACGGAGGGAGAAGATCAACGCGGCATTGAATGAGCTGAGAAGGATGGTACCAGGTTTAGGAGAAAATGGTGGGAAAGGTGGCGAGTTCAAACTTGAAGTAAGCACCGAAAACGAAGTTAATGTGTAATGGGCTGATAATTTGATAGGTATTAGAGAAGACTGTAGAGCACATGAAGGACTTGAAGGGACGATTGGCAGACTTGGAACGAACGGATGCCATACCAGTCAACAACCCTTCCTGCGCATCAAGAGCTCACTGCAAGGACAGGGAAACCGAACTCGAAGTGGAGAGTCGAAGTCAAAGCAAAACATCGCCTTACCCTTCTCCCTCCCCTGATAGACAACAGTTTCCAAACTCTCATCCACCTGACCCGAACGAAACAGAAGTAGAATCCAACTTGCCACCACCTTACACGCTCGCTAGGCGAGCTCGTGCCCGTTCTCGTGCCCATGCTCCCTCTCTTCCGCCTACCTCTGCTTGCATTTCCGCCTCCAACCTTGGCACGACGACGAGTAAAGAGCCCAGATCCCAGTCTCTCTGGTCTGGCCAAACACAAGAACAAGTCACAGATCATTTGTATGGGCAAAGAGGGCACCAGTCAATCCCCAGTACCCGGCCCAAGCCCCCAACCAACGCTCCTAACCCCATATTTCTTCCTTTCCCTTCTCCCTCCCCAACCTCACCCTTTCTCCATCCGAATGTCAACTTCAACACCAATCCTAATACGGATACGTTGAACAGCTCTTCAGTGGTGGGATCAATGATGCCTGGAGAGAATGAGGGCCTCGGTTCTGGTCCTGATTCCAGTTCTTCAGTCTCTGTCAATGGTAGCGTGCAAGGTGGTGCAGAGGCTCGAAGTACTGATCCAAGCCCGTTTTTGCCTCCTATACCTAGCATGAGCTTGTTCAGTATAATGAGCCTTGAGAATTCCCCAATGGATACGTTCCGACAGGCTTATATAGAAGGATTTGGAGGTACGGGAAAAAGCCGTTCATTTTCACCGCCAGAGTTGAACCTTGAGGATCAATCTCAAACGGCGCGCCGTAGCTCACTTGCAGAGCCAAAAGGTGCGATGGACGTGGGAATGAGTACTATGAACACGGAAGTAAAAGAACGTTGGAATGGTCCCAATGATAAGTCAACATCCATCGATAGTGACAAAAATAGCGATAAGCAACAAGATGGCCTCATTACGAAGGCTGGCGCTAATACCAATACCGACACCGAGATGTTACCCGAAGAAGCTGCGAACTTGCTCCTAGCATTTTCGTCTCCTGAGACATTACGTCCACTGGGTGACGGGTCGGTCGTCCCCTTTGGAACCGGACAAGGGTATGGGCAAGGGCAAGGGCAAATCAGAAGGATGGTGGAAGAGTTTAGCCTCGATTCCGAAGCAGCATTTGAATCTGAATCCGGATCAGGTTTGGGAGCAGTAAGGCCAGGAAAAATTGGGAAGGAAAGGCTAGTTTCGCCGGTAAACATGATGGGATCGACATCGCAAGATCGCCTGGTTGTAGGGAAGAGTGTAAGGGACATACTCAAGTTGACATGAATGGCGGGGGATCTGTTATGTAAACAAGCTATAAATGGTTTTTTTTTTTAGTTGTATAGAAAAGATGATGAAGATGAAATTCGAATTGTTTCCCTCTCAGCACCATCGTGATATACGTCTTCGTACAAGGGAATTTTGTTTTGTGCAGAAAAGACTTCTTAAGTGTGTGTTTGAGCATGCTCATACCAACTCCTGGTGGAAAATAGAGAACAAGAAGCATATTTTTAGCATGTTGCAGTGACGCGAGTTACATTCCACTTATTACATATATATTCTTCTTACGTAATGCAGTCAAATCTCAACCATCGCTTATTTGTTTTGGTTTTCGGAAGCCGTCGGCGGAGGAAAAGACTCACGTGACCGAGCCGCGTCTTCCCCACCCCATCTCAACGTACGGCATTCCACTCAACTCTTTCCAGCAAGTATACGAAAGTAAGAAAAGAAATACGTCACCAACTCGTTCGGATTTGACCATAATAGTCCCTCTGAGGCCTCAAAGCATTCAATAGAAGTATACACCCATCGTGAAGTATACTATAGAAACGAAAAGGACGTGACAGTCTTGGAAACGAGGAAAGCGATGCCGCCACATGGGCACCGTCCAGTGAGTTTAACTCTTCCTTTCCTAAATTCTCACCAGACACAAGGTAAATAACTATTTGATACTGACAAAAAACGATCTGGTTCAAGATCAGCCCACCGAATCGGTCACAAACATCTTCACCAATTCGTCCGGCGCCCAATGCACCGTATCACCCTCCAGCGGATACGTCCACGTATAGGGATTTGTTGTTGTTTGAGGAGCGATTGAAGAGTAATGCGGAGATGTTAAGACGGAGGAGACGGCGGTATAGCAGTGGGTCCCTCTTAAAGTGTTGTGGGAGGCCGAAAGGCAAAGCTAAGGTCTGTGGTATCAGTCTTCATGTGGAGCTTTCTGCTTGTATTGGTTGGTATGGGACACATGTTGTTTTGGCATCCCCCAGAGGTACGTTTTCCACGTAGTATGGTACGATTTGAGCATTGTAACTGATATTCCAATCAGAGCATTCTGTTGCTGAGGGCTTTGGAAGCTAGCGTGGCGGTGGTTTCGATTACGCTGGTGTTGTTCTTTGCCAGTGGAATGTACGAAGAGAAGATTCGGTACGCCACTAGGTGGGTTTGATTCTTACGTCACAGGGACTTGGTAAAAGCGATGCTGAACGCGACTATATAGCTATATCAACCACTCCAACAAATCACTCCGACCACTAAATCTCCACCTCAACATGCGCCGACCTCCCCGTTTCCCTCTCTCTATCCCATTTTTTCCTTCCTCCAGTCGCAGCCCTTCTCCTATTTCCCCCATTTCTCCATCACTGCATAAACCCTTTCTCAGTCCTAAATCATTTCCTTCCTCTCTCCCTTCTGGCAAAGGTCCAGGAGGCGGCACCCGACGCGTCTCCAACACGCCCAACGTCATGGCCCAAATTCCACCTTCCGCCAACCCTAGAGGCGAACTCATCTTCTCCTCTCGTGTAGATCGAACATTTAGAGAGGGATATGAGCGGTATCGCGCTGCGTTTGAGCGGAGAAGGGAGGAGAAGGCGAAAGAAGAAGCGAAGCGTGCGATGCGGGGTTGGGGTTGGATTTTTAAGAGGCAAGGATCGCCGACGGTGGTGTCTAGAGTGGCGAGTCCGAGTCCAGGCCTTGGGGGACCAGGGATTAAAGGAGAGGCGAGAGAAAAGGGGACACTGTCACCGGCTGGGACACCGAAATCGACAATAAGAGGAGTTGGGATGGCGAAAAGAAGCTTGAGCCCCAGTGGATTAGGGGAAAAGACATAACTTTCATGTATCAATCATCGTGTTACACTTTGTTCTATGTAGTAATAGCAGTGAACTCTTTTCTCCCCAAAGATAAGATCAAAGGGAGTGTAAGGGAGTGTCAAGTCTCGTACTGATTTTGCAGCTTAAGTTGCCACTCATCATCACATCGGTGCTGGCCGACGGCTCACTTTTATTTGCTATAGCGATTTCTACCATATCTTTTCCGCCCTCCATTTCATATCACATATCTAAAACTCACAACAAGCATGCCCACTCTATCATGCCAGACATGCTCCTCCACCCTACTCCCCTCTCATCTCGCATCAACCTTCTCACCTACTTGCTGTAACAGTCCGATCTGCTCAAGATGTTTAGAGAAGAACCCGAGATTGAG
The DNA here is from genome assembly GCF_000149245.1 of Cryptococcus neoformans H99. NCBI lineage: Eukaryota > Fungi > Basidiomycota > Tremellomycetes > Tremellales > Cryptococcaceae > Cryptococcus > Cryptococcus neoformans. The sequence goes on from NC_026750.1 coordinate 117,553, forward strand.
GGAGTATGTTCCCTGTTTAAGATGCGGCGATCCTAGAAATGCGATGTCGGGCGGTGCTTCCTCACATCAGGATAGGAGAGGACGAGGAGCGGAAGTGGTTTTTGACGTGGCCGACTTAGAAGTAGATTTGGACTTGGGCTCGGATGCGCATAACGGAGCGGAGGAAGACGAGATTGATGCGCTGCCACCTCCTCCTGGATATGATGAGGTTGTGGTTGGGATGGAGCATATGGATTTTACACGTACGGCTGGAGCTCCGAGTATGGGTAAAGTTGGTAATAACGTTGGTAACCGCATTGGCGGCTCTGGCTCCTCTTTGGAGCCATCTAGACGTGAATCTTTTGCCCATACGAAAAACATTCAAGATTGTCCTCATATTCAGGAGAAGGCGAACATCAATACAGAGACGGTACAAGTCATTCATAAAATTCAACGAGGTGATACATTACTGTCGGTAGCGAGGAAATACGCGGCAGACGTGAGTTTCTGCGTAACAAATCCTTCCCATTGGGACGACTCATGAACCCATACTTACTCGCAACCTTTTTCGATCTCTTCATTTAGCCACATGAGATCATATATCTCAATTCCCTACCGCCTTCAGCGCTCACCTCCTATCCTCGGATCTTACAGACTCGCAAAAGCCTAATCGTCTCGCAACGCTCCGTCCCCTGGATCCCTTCCTCCCAATCTCCACCAGAGCATATGCATATAGGGAAAGACGGGAACGAAGAAGAGACGGATGAGAGGAGAAGACAGAGACAGGAGAAAAGATTTCAACTGTTAACCAAATCTACAGACCCGGCGATAGGACGTGCATACATTGGTGTGGAAGAGCTTGAGGAGAAGAACTTGAGCTCGAGCTTAGACACGAACGCGAATCCGCGTCATCCACTTGAATACTCTACCGGTGAATCTCTCGTTCGTCCACATCCTCAATTTAACCCGATAAAGCATCTTGCCGGCGAAACTGAGAATGAAATGGAGAAGAGTAAGAAGATGGTAGTTCCAGAAGAAGGAAATAGGGAGGAAAGAGCACTTGGAAGGTTTTGGGACGATGAGTTATGGGAAGCAGAAAATGGGACTTCTTTAGATAAGGAGAGGAGAAAAATCGGTAAATGGAATGTCGTCGGCGGAGATATCGTTAGAGACTTTATTCCGCCTGTGCTCTCGTCGAAGGCTGTGAAGAACTAGGTTTTGTTGCCGCATCCCTGTGATATGATTTGTTTGTAGCGTTGTATGATTATATCTGTATCCTTTGCATGTTGGTAAGCATATGCTTATGATTTTTGGTTATCCTGTCTTGCTATAATACAACTAGCAGTATTTCTCGGCTTCATTACACGTATGCCTGGGAGGACGACAACTACGATCCCAACCGTGGTCCCTAAGCCACGGGCTCGCCATTTGGTCCCCCAGTAGCGTACATCACAACATCTTCCGCGGATTGATCTTCTGCCATAGCGGTCCCCGGAACTGTGGTTGAGGTTGTGGTTGTGGCTTCAGGACCTAGTGCCTGCTGCTGCTGTTGTTGCTGTTTGCCGGATATCTCGGTACTGATACTCTCAGCATGAGGATTAACGGTGACACCGGCTTCCGTACTGGAACAAAAAAGGAACATAAAATCCATCAATGACGTAGGAATTAAGGAGATTAGAAGAAAGAAACGTACAGCTTCATGCGCAAAAGTGATGCTTGAGCAAGTTCGGCGCTTTTTCGCCCCGCTTTCAACGCCTTTTCAAACATCTCTGCCCTCGGGTCGGGTGTATCCATCACCAACACCTGCCGAAAAAAAAAATCATTAATAACCGAATACGGTCTTTCACTCGCGCGCATCGAGAGAGTTATGGGACTCACATTATCAATCAAATCAATCTTCGCTCCAACATCCCCATCCCCAATCAACTTCTCCACGACGTCCAACATCTTTCCTTCTTCCATCCCAAATGCTTGAGTCATAGTCTGAATGCGAATGGTCGAGAATGGTTGGACATATTGGATAATGGAACGGGTTTGAATACATGAGATGATGGAGCGGGTGCAGGACGAGAGGAAGGGATTAAGGAGAAGGATTGGCTGTAACAGTGAGGATATGAGGATCAACGACTTCCAACCAAAGAAAAAGAAAAGGGAAAAAAATGGACATACCTCGGAGTACTGAAGGAGAGACATAACTTGTCCGTAACTCGCGTCAACATAGGATCTGACTAAGTCGATAATCCATCCTTGTGAATCATCGAGCTGATTTTTGAAAGCTGCTCTATCAAGAAGTACTCGACGTATACGACCACGATCAGATGATGCGAGGACATAGAAAGCACTAAGGAGGGCCAGATCGCTCGTGGAAATGGCCTGGTTTGGCATTAACAAAAGGCCATTGTCTCGGTGGTTTCACTTTTCATAGGATCATAAGACAAAAAAACGCACCTTGCCTTCCCAGTCGCCTAACCCGCCTTCATCCTCCTCAATCCATCCCAACTCCCGTCCAGCCCTAGCCCAATCTTTTTGACTCGCGCTGATAAGTCCTTTTCCTACCTTAGCCCTCACCATCACACTCCTCCTCGCTGCCTGAGAGCGGCTTTCTTCCGCTTGACGTTCTCGCAAGTCCGAAGCGGTCGTGCTAAGGCCAGCTTGCTGTTTGGACTGAGCGTGAGGAGGCGGATGTAGACGGTCAAGCGTGGTTTCGAGTTTGGCGATGTGCCCTGAAAGGGGCGCTGGGTAGTTGAACGCAAGACAAGTCTAGAGACGATAATTAGCATTACCTTCAGGCCAATGAGAATTAAAAACGTACCTCTACGACGCCCATACCAAGATCGACATGGTGCTGAGGGGTAGAGCTATACTCTCGGGTGGCGGCATAGTAGTTGAGAGCCTCACGCACCTTGCCGACCTTGAAAGCTAACTCTGCAAATGCAAGTTGTGTCAACTGCATCGCAGATTTCACATCAGCTCGTTCAATGACCATATCGACAAGTGGCAACTTACACGGATGCTCTCCTTAATAAGGTTGCTCATATACCCTCTCAGCTCTACATCAAGCCTCGAAACCTCTTTCGCCACAGTGTCCCTCGTCTCATTTATCCATCTCTCATCAGGGAACCCATCTTCCTCCTTTCCCTCTCCAGGGGGAGTACCTCTCGACGTTATTTTAGTGATTCCACCCTCTTCATCATCCTCTCTATCCACTTCCATTTCCTCGGCAGCCTTCCATCTCTGACCAGGGTGAACGATAGTAAAAAGGACAGACACAGACCAAAGGTAAGTGTTGATGTCCCATGTGGATGACTTGACGAGCGGGATTAACTTGAGTAATGCCGTCTTCGCAAGTTCAGAGGCTGATGGGGAAGGGTAGGCAACACAGGTGTTGACCAGATGAGAGTACCGAGTTATAAGGGCTCGGCCTGCAAGGTAAAGTTGGTAAGGCGGAGGAACGGTGACGGAAATGACGGACCTTTGTATGTGCCTTCGTAAGTGGGCCAGTCAAATTGGGCAGGATCAATAGATGCCAAGATGTCGGAGTATGATCTTTTGGAATCCATTATCCCTAAGCACTGGACTTCTGGAGTAGAATGAGGAGGTAAGATATGAACTAAAGGGCAGCCGCAGAAAGACGCATAGCTGACGCGGGTGGAAGGAGGATGGACATGCATGGACGGACAGCCCCGCCTCCACTGGGTTATTGACGAAGAGTGACTTTCCCACGGTAATTCGGTGGCGGTTGACTCACCTCCACTCAAGCGCACCTCAAGTTCTTCATCGATCGGAAATTCGCTTTAGGCTGCAAAAAAAACCTCTCACATTCTCTTCTTTCTCCCACCTCTCTCCTCACCTCTTCATCACGATGCCTGCTCTCCGCGCAGCCCGGAAATCAGCTCAAAACCAGCCAGAAATGGCTGTTATTGACTCTGTCGACGACGACACAAAGGTCGATAGCGCTGTTCCTGTCAAAGTTCGAAGGCAATCTGCAGTCGAGGTGTCGATACCAACTCGCAGGACGAGATCATCTACCAGCAAGACTGTGTCTGTAGTTGCCAATGGCGTTGATCCGGATGAAACAGAAGATGAAGATTGGGCGGACGGCGATGTCAAGGTGGGTGGCAAATGAATCTCGCCTCCATAAAGTCGATGCTGATATTCAGGATTAGATGGAGAATGGAGGCTCTGACATAGAGCTAGTTGAAGATCAAAAACCAGAGATTAATGGTGTCAACGGTAAAGGGAAAGGCAAAGCGAAAGAACAAGCCCAGCCCTTCAACATCGGCAAATACAGTCGTACCGCCAAAGCTTCCGTAGCCGATCTCAAAGACGACACGCAAACCTCTAATCGCTCATCGAGGGCGTCACGTCGTAGTAAATCACAAGCGCCAATGAAGATTGAGGAACTTGATGGCGATTCAACGGAGTCTGAGTTTGTGGATGACGGTGGAGAGTATGCGATGGATAGCGAGGATGAAGCCAGACAGCTCAAGCAGGCCATCCAAGCATCTGCTGGCAAAGCGGCTTCTGCCAAGAGGAAGAGAACCAACCGCGCTGCTTTGAATGCTGTTGTGGCTCGTGTAACTGGAAGTAAGCCATTTTTTATATTCGTTCCAAGACAGTCACTGACATCTGTGTAGAACGGAGCGGCCAATCGTCAACTGCTACCGGCACAGGCAATGCCACTCCTCTCTCCGATGATGATTCTGTCCCCTCTGATTCTGAATTTGAAGAGGCTGAAGAACGCGGCAGCGACCTATCCGACTTGTCAACATCCGATTCTGAGGTTGAAGTGCCGCTTTCTCGCGGGAAAGGCAGCATGCGAGGAGGTCGGAGAGGAGCTCAAGATAATAAAGCTACTAGGCCCTCCGCTGCCAAGGGGAAAACAGCTGCCAAAGGAAAAACGAAGAAATTCCAGGGTAAAGGCCGCAAGCTCGGTGGTTCTGTTTCAGAAGAAGAGGAGGAATTCGACGACGCTGAGGCCCTTTCCGATGAGGATGAATCCTTGTCTGAGCTTTCTGATCCCAATATGTCATGGCTCGAAAAGAGACAGATGCAAAAGCGAAAGGAGAGGCGCCATGCTGCTCGGCAGGCGGCGCCTAGGAAGAAGAAAGAGCGAGAGCTAGCAAAGAAGTTGGGGAGGAAGCTGACGAACGGGGAAAAGAACCTCATCGCTCTGTGTATGGTAAGTCACATCCAGTCGTCATCATCTGTCATCCCACAATCTGATATACTTATCAGCATCGTCCCGAGCTCGAAAACGTCTGGGGCGATCTTCAAGCCAATATTGAGCCTGTCAAACCCATTACTATGGAAGCTCACCCCTCGCTCAAGCTTACGCTCTTGCCTTTCCAGAAGGAAAGTCTTTACTGGATGAAGAAGCAGGAAGAAGGCCCTTGGAAAGGCGGCATGTTGGCAGATGAAATGGGTATGGGCAAGACGTGCGTAGCCATCGAACATTCATCTTGAGTCTAACTGACCCTGTCATTTAAGTATTCAAACCATCGCCCTTCTTCTGTCTGAACCTCGACGCAAACCAAGCCTCGTTGTTGCTCCCGTCGTTGCATTGATGCAATGGAAAAACGAAATCGAGACACATGCCGAAGGTTTTACCGTATGTTTGTGGCATGGACAAGGGAGGATGAAAGCGGCGGAATTGAAGAAGTTTGATGTGGTGAGTTGTTTCTGATGCTTGGGTTCCGTTTATCGATTATTTACGCGCTTTGCACAGGTTCTCGTTTCGTATGGGACATTGGAAGCTGCGTTCAGAAGGCAACAGCGCGGTTTTAAGCGAGGAGACAAATTCATCAAGGAGAAATCGCCTATGCATGAGTTTGAATGGTACCGGTAGGCCGGTTTTCCTCCCGAAATTCCGAAGGTACATTATTGATCTGAGATATAGAGTTGTGCTGGATGAAGCCCACAACATCAAGGAACGATCCACCAACGCCGCCAAAGCAGCGTTCGCGCTCAAGGCGACTTACAAATGGTGTCTGTCCGGTACGCCTTTGCAAAATAGGGTCGGAGAGCTTTACTCTCTGGTTCGGTTTTTGGGCGCCGATCCTTTCAGGTATATTCTCTGCCTCAAATCGATCATACCTCATGATAATGCTGATTCGTGTTCGCAATAGTCACTACTTTTGTAAGAAATGTCCTTGTAAGAGATTACATTGGCAATTCTCCGATAAGCGTCATTGTGACGAATGTGGACACAAACCGATGGACCATGTTTGTTTCTGGAACACGGAAATCCTCACCCCCATCGCCAAATACGGTATCGAGGAAGGTGGACCTGGTCACACTGCGTTCAAGAAACTCAAGGTTCTCCTTGATAGGATGATGCTCCGACGGACCAAGCTCGAAAGAGCGGATGATCTTGGTTTGCCGCCGAGAACGATTGTGGTTAGACGGGACTATTTCAGTCCACAGGAGAAGGAGTTGTATATGAGCCTGTTCACCAATGCCAAGAGGCAGTTCGCCACCTATGTGGGACAGGGAACAGTGTTGAACAGTGAGTCGAGTCGAGTTCAGATTGAGCAGATTGTTTTGCCGAGTGCGTCATGGTTGATCAGCTGTATTTAAGACTATTCAAATATCTTCTCGTTGATCACCAGGAGTAAGTTGCGATCCTTTCAGGCGGAAACGATGGAATTTGATAAATATGCCAGTGCGACAAATGGCTTGTCATCCGGACCTTGTCTTGCGCTCAAAGAACAGCACTCTCACTGATGTCCAGGAAGGCACCGTGTGCCGATTATGCAATGATACCGTGCGTCCATTCCTTTCCTTATTTCCATCCACATCACGGCGAATGAAAACTAATATTACAGTTATCTGTAGGCCGAAGACGCTATAATGTCACAGTGCAAGCATGTCTTTGATCGAGAATGTATCAAACAATACCTCGAGGTGAAACAGATGCGTGGCCATAAGCCTGAATGTCCTGTCTGCCATATCGAAATTTCCATTGACCTCGAGGCTGAGGCTTTGGATTTGGAAGAAAACACCAAGAAAGCTAGGCAAGGTATTTTGAGCAGGCTCAATCTTGATGTGAGTTCCATCGAGGAGTATCGTACGTGCCTGGCGGGGCCGTTGCTCACTGTACTGTAGAATTGGCGATCGTCTTCCAAGCTTGAAGCGCTGGTAGAAGAATTGGAAAAGTTGAGACATAAGGATTGTACAATCAAGTCGCTCGTGTTCTCGCAATTTGTGTCGTTCTTGGATTTGATCGCTTTTAGATTGCAGCGCGCTGGGTTCAACGTGAGTCCCAGCTTGTCTTGATTTATCGCGAGAATCAGTAAATTAATGCACGCTCTGGCTAGATTTGCCGACTTGAAGGTGGCATGACGCCTCAGCAACGAGATGCCACTATTCAGCATTTCAGTAAGTTTTTCTGCTGTACTTGCGCTTTGCTGTAGTTTGACTGTGATTTGTTTAGTGAAAAATACCGGTGTCACTGTTTTCCTTATCTCTTTAAAAGCGGGTGGTGTCGCCTTGAATTTGACAGAAGCGTCTATGGTCTTCATGATGGACAGTTGGGTAAGTCGCTTGTTTTGGCATTTTTTTATTCAGAGACTGTATGCCTGACAGAGATGTTCCTTGTTTTTCGCAGTGGAATCCCTCTGTTGAATATCAGGCTATGGACCGTATTCACCGTCTCGGTCAAAAACGACCCGTCAAGGTAATTAAGCTTGTAATTGAAGATAGTATCGAGGACCAGATTGTCCAGCTGCAAGCTAAAAAACTGGCCATGACGGAAGCGGCGCTGAGCTCAGATTCGGATTCTGCACTGGGCAAGCTTACTGTAGAAGATGTGAGTTTGGGTTCCTTAAATGATGATATGTGGCGGAGGCTAACATTACATTCCATAGCTTGGGTTCTTGTTCAAGTTGTAGAGGGGTTATTTGTTTAAATTTTGCATGTCTTTATAGATATAGATTTTTTGTTTCGTTGTAGACATGTTGGTATGCTTTTGCATGATTGTGATACCTTTTTCTGCTGCCCCTATGAGATTCCTTGCAGTCGTTTCTGTGATTTGCTTATAAGTTGAGATTGGTAATGGTATTATCTGAAAAAGAAAATTATTTGGCTAGAGACGAATAAGAGGAGTCATTTGCTTGACTGCATTAGTACTAGGCCTGGGCCTGCATCCGTCATCAGTTAATAGTAGTAGTAGTCATACATGAACAGAGGACACTTGACGATAGAGCACAGAATCCGGAAATTGAAGAAGTGAGAAGAGAAAGAAGGTGGCGTTGATATGCCCCATATCTCACAAGCCACTCCCCCTTTTCTGGATTATATAGGACGGTGGGCGTGATAAAAAGCTGAAACTGCAGGAAGCTCGGTTTCAGGATGCGCTCAGTCGGGACCATGGCGGCAATAAAACGTCGGCTGTGGCCGCCTATTGCCCAGGCACGGGTTCAGCGAAGAAGGCGGCGAGAGACCTCTGACCGATGTTTCTTATTGTTCTCTTGATTTGCGAGCCTGCGAGAACAGATTGTCCATTTTGTTTTATTGTCTACGAATCGCCTACTGCCAGTCAGCACATATACACCCACCTTAAGAGACACACACACGTACCCATCACCCGTATCTCTCATCAATCAGTAACTACCCCGGCTACCATCATTATACCATTGCCTCCGATCCATACCCGCCTACATCAACGTAGCCCCGGTTCCCTTACACCGCTTCATATATTGGTCGAACAACTATCTATCCACTCTCCTCTATATAGCAAAGTGGCAGCATGACAATCGACCAAAGCCAAATCAACTTCAATGTTCCTTCTACTTATAAGCTCGAAGAGATCGTGGGTGAAGGTGCATATGGTCTCGTAGTGTAAGCCGTCCTCAGTTCCCGAATTGGTGGAGAAATAACCACGGACTGACTTGAATCCTCCTCATTGGCAGAGCTGGTACGCATCTTCCCTCTGGGACTCGAGTCGCTATCAAGCGTATCACGCCTTTTGACCATACCATGTTCTGCCAACGAACGTTGAGAGAGATCAAGCTTCTTAGGCATTTTCGGTAGGTCTTGGATCTGTCACAACGGAAAAGATGCTCCTGGTAAAGTGAGATAAGAGTGTGGCTGATGAACTGCTAGTCACGAAAATATCATCTCCATTCTTGACCTAATTCAACCCGAAAGTTATGAGGTGTTCAACGAAGTCTATCTCGTCCAGGTGATATTTCTCAATGTCTAGATATAGATATGATCAAAGCTGATGGGCATGATAAGGAACTTATGGAGACTGATTTGTAAGCGGCTGGAGCCTTTGACGATCTTCCTTCAGCGACCAATGCTGACAATAATAACCTCCTCAGGCACCGAGTGATCAGAAGTCAGGAACTATCAGATGATCACTGCCAATACTTTGTCTATCAAGTGCGTACCAGATCACTTACAAGGTCTGAGGTCAACATGCTTATAAGCCGATTACGAAATAGACTCTTCGGGGTCTGAAAGCCCTCCATTCCGCCGACGTCCTTCACCGTGACCTCAAGCCCTCAAACCTTCTGTTAAACGCCAACTGCGACCTCAAAGTGAGTATTTTGTTTGTTACTTTCACGTGCGGTCGTAAAGGCCGCCCATTCCATATTCCACAAAACGCTTACCGCTTTCCAACCCTGTCTTGCAGATCTGCGATTTCGGTCTTGCCCGATCATCTGCCAAGCCTCCACCTGGTGCATCAGACGGAGGACAGGGATTCATGACGGAATATGTCGCTACAAGGTGGTATCGAGCGCCTGAAGTCATGTTGTGTAAGTCAATCATTGACTGCTCTATGTGTATAACTGTCCTCGTGACTAACGGTGAGCAGCATTCCAAGAATATACCAAGGCTATCGATTTGTGGAGTGTAGGATGCATCCTTGCTGAAATGAGTAAGTGATAGCTCGCTCTTGAAGAACGACGCAGTGCGGTCTTGATACCTGTTATAGTCAATGGCAAGCCGTTATTCCCTGGGAGAGATTACCACCACCGTAAGATACCTAGAGCCCATTAAATGGGGAGAACTGACCCTATTTGTATTTTCCTGGTTTCTCAGAATTATCTTTGATCTTACAAGTGCTCGGTACCCCTACTGTGTGTTCCCTTTCCCCTACTTAACTATGCAGCTAACCCGGAAGATACAGATGGACGACTTCAACGAGATCACCTCCCAACGATCAAAGGATTACCTTGTAAGTCGTTCTCATTGATTGCGCATATGTGTGCATCTGCTAATTTTATTACGTTTAGCGAGCACTAGAGTTTACCCGTCGTCAAGATTTTTCGGCCATTTGCCCTAAGGCAAAGCCTGCGGCGGTTGATCTTTTAAAGCGAACCCTCACGTATGTTTCTTTATCATGACGTGGATTCAAAGTCTAATCTACAACGCTGGATAGTTTTTCCCCATCCAAGAGGATAACAGTGGAAGAAGCGTTGACGCACCCTTACGTCGAGGTCTGTCCAACACTCTCTCCCAATGCATCTATAAATGACTGACACGTTGCATAAATAGGCTTATCACGACCCACACGACGAACCTACTGCTGAGTCCCTCAAACCCGGATTCTTTGACTTTGAGTTCCACCAGGAGAAATTGAGTAGAGATCAATGGAAACGTTCGTATCCTCTCCATATCATCGCAAAGCTACTTCTGATCATTGAACTTCGTGTTAATAGGAATGATTTACGATGAGGTGCAAGATCCAGTACCCACCATCCTCTCTCAATGGACGACAAGCCATTAAGGGTTGCTCCAAGGTCGAAAAGTCATTCTAAGATGCACAGAAGAGAGAGACAGAGGCGGAGAAATAGAGGTTGAGGTTTTTGAGCTTATAAATTAGTACACTATTACCCTTCTAGTGTTTCTTGATTTCAGTGTTTTCTTTTTATCTCCATGATCTACCTGTCACTTATTTCTGTTGGGCTGAGGCTACTGGATAACCAGTCATTTGGATACCTGTCATATATACCTGAATCATTCGCTATACATACACATATACCACTCCTCGTATGCTTTAGTAGTATTATCGCGCTCAGCAAGATTGTGTCTTTTTCCGCATGGAGCTCTGTAACGTGTTTTGTGCCTTGCATAGAACTTAGAGGCTTCTTTTGGCTGCAGACTGCATTGGGTCATGATGCTACCCTGTGATAGGCTCAAGAATCATCAGAGAAAAAATGTTATGGGATGGGTGCGCAACGTTAAATGAAGTAATAACCGAAATGGTATGCGATTCATGCGAATTCATTGTCGGGATGCGACCGAGTTCTCCATTTGACTTTTAAAAAGAGTCAACTATTGCTTTTTCCTGTTGGCTGCAATAAGACTTTGTAAACCAGCATACCGGCTTTTCGTTCATGTTTGGCTACATCGCACTTCAAATGACTATAGACAAACGATTTTTCATTTCCGAAACGAAGCAATGTCTATTATCATCTCTTTTTTCTTGTTTTTTTTTTTTCCTCTTTTGCCATTAATAACCAACATTTGTTGCAAGTCCTTCGTCCTTCCTACCCCACCATCCATCCTTACCCCACCTCTTACTTCTTGTGCGATGGTTGTGTACCGGTAGTGGAAGGGTCAACAGAACTAATCACGCTGCCTGTAGCAGCAGACACCAATCTCCCTCTCTGAGAAGTCGATAATTCTGGGTGCGTTTCTGCCAAGGATGAATTGTATTTTGAGGCGTACTCGTATAAGGCATCTTCAAGATCCTTCAGCTGGCTGTCCAGCCCGTTATCCCCAGAAACGGTGGTGGCGTTTGATTGTTTAGAGCTGCTCATTACGTCTGTCTCTTCTGCTTTGTATTTTGTTTGCCCGGTTTTAGGTCAATGTTCCTTTTCTAGTCAATGAGTTGCGGCCTTTGTTGGTTACTCTCGAAACTTGCTGAAGAGAGACTCTTATTATATATCTTGGGGACCAGCTTCGCTTCGTCTAAGTATGCCTTCGAAAGCGTTCGGAGCAGCTGACTATTACTGGGTTTCATTAGAAGTCTTCGGATCAAAGCTCTGCGATAGTAGCGTTCATAGCAACTTGATTACTGTCGGGCGGATCAAAGTTTATCATTAGGACAACTGTCGTACTTCCTCGGCTTTCCCTTTGTCTGAGTTTATGATAGCTTGCTTCCTACAGTAATACCTGAATTCGAAATTTTTATTAGCAGCTCGTTAGGAGGTGATAACTCAGCATGAGAAGCTTTGAAGATGAAACCCAGATCCCCCAAGTTGCGAATGCACCGCCATCCCGCTTTTTAGATCCTAAAAGAAAGCTTTACAAGTTCACGCATCTGGAAACTGAACACACTCCTTAGAGAACGGTAACCAAAGAGACGGGGTTTAGATGTTTCTGAGTGGGGTGCCGGGCGAAGAAAGGGAGAAAGTCAAAAGAAGGAGTGGTTCAAGGCTTGGGATGACTTTCGACAAAGGAGCAATAAATGCGCGCTCGGCGTTATGGATCTCTTGGTAACATCTCGTTGCAGATGTTACATGTGGCATAGCAACAAATACTTTGCAATGGTCACCGAGCTAGTAAGGAAACAGGAGGCATGATAAGAGCTGGAAGACCCTTCGATCTTGATCTGGTTCCTTACTAATACCTGAAGGCTGCCTGTTCTGCAGTACGATTAGTCGTATCATTGCTTTCCAAAGCTCACAGTTACAGCCACTGCTGTGCTCTGTACATGCACTTCAGTATTCGTAGGGTGTGCCCGGCTCGTTATATCGCTTTGAATTAACGAAACCCTTTTGTCTGAATAGGTCGGCGATCAGCTTGCGCCCAAAGCCTCACCGTCCTTTTTTCCTTCCTCAGTCTCGTGCTATATGGTGGAATTCTGTGGTCAAATGTGTCGATTATGTTTCTCAGTCACTTCTGCCGTTACCATGCAAGACTAAGCGTTTCCCGCCTCCCCGTTGATGAAGATGACGCGTGCGCACTGGTAGCAGGTGGCAAGTCGTTCGTAAGTTGCGAAATGTCAACCAGATTCGCTAGATTAGATTTGATTGGATCAGGCGTGGGAATCCGTGATGGTACAAGTTCAATTTGACGCGGGCTTATATGAAGTGGTGGCAAAGCATGCACTGGTCGTAAGACCTAGCTTTCAGAGAGCTTTTGGACTTGACTCCTAAGAGAAAAGTGGATATGCAGAGCGTTCCCTGGGATGCCGGCATGAATGCTCATATATATATGTTCAGAGTTACGGCTTCCGTCCCTTAGTGTGACGCGCGAGAAGCGGGACATGGGAACAGCTTTGATAGGCCAGAAAAACCCGGCATAGATAGGAACATCGTCGTACTTCATGCATAGCACAGCTCATCGAGGTGCATATAGCAATGCTGGCGACGACGAGCACGGCTGTGCTGGCGAAAATATCAAGTACGATGTTGAATGCATAAAAGATAATAATAAAAAACAGAATAAAGGAAAAAGGAAGTCGTGATTGCTGGTTGCGAAATTTAGCGTCCGCTGGTTTCATCGCCTCAAGTTGCCATTTCCCCATCATCTCTCTCTTCATCACCACCAAACCACTTCTCCACAATGCCGGCCTCTATCTTCCTGTCCACTTCCTATGCCTGGCCGGCACAAGCAATGCCCTCGCGTATACTTGTCGCCAGGCAGGACGCTGGTAATGGCACCACAGAACCGTCCGCCGAAGCTTCTCAGGAGGCAGCACCATCCTCCGCTGCCCCCGCGCAGTCCTCCGATGCCGGGCAAGGTAAGTTCTTCTCCCCTACATAGCATCAAAGTCGACGTCTTCGTTGATTCGACTCATACTCTGTCTCTTCGTCTGTGTATTGCCATTGACGTAAAGATTCCTCTCCTGCTGCTTCTGCTTCACCCACTCAAACATCTGAATCACAACCATCACCTTCCTCGGACGATGCTGTCCAATCTACGTCGCCTTCTCCTACACCCACATCCGACGCTCAAACGACCACTTCTGAAGCCTCCACAGATCCTCAACCATCTTCAGCGGCACCAACTTCAGATCCTGCGCCCTCATCTGAAGCCCCAGCGTCATCTGCACAGCCCACTTCTGAAGCTCAGCCTACATCAGAAGCGCCACCGAGTTCTGCACAGCAGTCACAATCCGCCTCACCTTCCCCGTCCCCATCGCCGTCTGTCACTACCACAGCCAGCCCAAGTGAAAGTCCAAGTGCGTCACCCACTCCTAGTCCCAGTCAAAGTGCGAGTCCAAGTGCGACTCAAAGCGCGAGTCCCAGCGAGCAAGCAAGTAGTCAAGACGTGACGACCATTTACTCTACCACACAGCCTGCTTCTAGTCAAGCTGCTCAATCAAGCGCCGCACAAGCCTCCAGGCGAGTCTCATATTATCTTTATTGACTACAGTGGCTAACGTACTTGTAGCGCCACACCAACGACAGAAGTCACAACGGTAGTCGTCGGCGGCTCCACTACTGCATCTTCTTCTGCCGCTCAACAGTCATCTCAGGCTGGTACCCTGTAAGCTTTTCCTTATATATGTGACTCTACCTTAGTTAATATCATCCAGGACCTCTACCATCGTTATCTCCGATACATCCTCTCATCAAAGTACCACCGCAGAATCAGCATTTATCGCAACCACCACCGACTCCGCCGGTCACTCTATCACAACCACTCCCGCTTCTTACACCTCCTCCTATGTAACCACCTCCGATGGCGAAGTCTATACGGTAACACAAATTGTGCACAATCCCACTGGCGCTCTCGACACTGGTAGTTCGTCATCTGGCTCGTCCACCAATGCCTTTTTCAGCAACAAAGGTGCCGTTGCTGGAACGTTCGTTGTCGTCGGTCTTGTTGTCATCGGATTAATTCTCGCCTTGAGTCTGTTATGTTTCAGGAGACGAAGAAGACAGAGACTCGATAGGGAGGTTACAGCGGCTGCCATGGCCGCCCCCGCTGGTGCCATTGGACGACCGCCCCTCGACGAGGATAAAGGCTACAATCCCTCTTCTGGCCCCCAAACTAGCGAATCCTACCCTTCTACTGCCAACCAAACACCCATGGGCCAGTACGATGGATACGGCGCAACTTACGCCGACCCCCACGGAGGTTACGACCCGTACGCAGCTGCAGCTGCTGGATATGGCGCGACGGGCGGATATGAAACCATGCAACCCGGCGGACAAGGGTATTATTATGACCCTCACGCTCCTCCAGAGCAGTATAGCGTCCCTGAACAGTACAGTGATGCCCCAACGCATTCTGGTGAGGCGTATAGCGATGTACCGCTGAATGAAGAAGGACAGCATTACTACTTTGACCCAAGCCAGGCGCATGCCTACGGACCGGAAGGAGAAGGTTATGGAGATGCGTATGGAGGTTACTCGGGAACAGAGGGAAGTGTTGGGACGCCGCAGCATGAGAGAGAAAACCCGTTACATGTAAGTGTAAGGAGTGTGACGGAAGTGGGGTGATTTGTTGATCGAAATGTAGGTTGCGAACCCTTCTCGGCAATAAATGACATGTAACATACCGATCTTTCACATTTTTTGTAAGTCATTTGTTCCAAATCATCTTGTTCTTCAACTGACTCCATCTTCCCAGCCAAACATCCATTTCACAACAGATATCATAATACATTCATCCCAAACACTCTTTTAGAAAAAGTTACGGACCTTCGGTAGGAGTTATGTGGTTTTCAGCATGAGCCTGTTTTTTTGTGGTTTCTCACTACTGTTCACACTTTCCATTCTTTTGCTTCTACGCTTCTTTATAATTCAAAAAGCCAGCCCCTGGATCAAGCCCCAGGATGAGCTAGTGCTCCCATCTGAATGCTGCTCTCGCGTCCATGTCCGTTCCTTTCTGTAGCCTCGTACCTGTAGCTTATTTTTGTCAGTTGATGCCTGTTTTTTTTTTCTCTCCAAGGATATCTAGATGCATGGGATAAATTTGCCTCATCTTGCATGAAAAACACTGTTCTGTCATATTGCGAATGGTGGTTCTTCGGAATGTGGCAGTTTCTCCGCGACAACCTCCACTTTCCACGGCCACTTGGATTCTTGCACCGTGGGTCAACAATCAACAATAACCGTTTTGCACCAGATCCTGCCTGTCTGTCCAACGAGGCATCTCGTCTCCCCACACGGAGGGGCATTGCTTAAAATGCTTTGCTACGTTGTTGTTTGCTTCATTTTCTCCCTTTCACTATCTCTCAAGGTGCTTTTAATTTGCTTTAGCTTTGCTTCTAGTACAGCCGACCACCACCGCCACCAGACCTTGCTCTTTCTATCCTCCATTGCCAGAGCAAACCAACTAATCAACTATGTCTCCGCCGCCCGCCTTCCTTCCCCTCTTCCCTCGCGAACCAGCTACATCTTCCACCGCTTCCTCCTCTTCCATTTCCCTTCCCTCCCTCCTCTCCATTCTCCTCCCTTTACTTATGCTCCTCCTGGCTATCATCACTCTAGGAGTGTACAAATACGTAGGATGGAAGCGAGGTAAGAAATTGAATGAAGCAGTGGAAAAGCATGCGAGGGAGGTGGAGCGTAGGCGAAAATTGGCGAAAATTAGGTATGTGTATGGTATGCCTGGTATGTACGGTAGTGGGTATGATGGAGGTGAGAGGATGAGTGGGCCGCCGGTCGGATGGTGTGAGTATTGTTTTTTTTTTTCTTGATTTTCTTGTTCGTACCGGACTTGGTTCGGGTGTGTTTCTCAATGGGATGATTTACTGACCAGTTGGGGATCCCATTGGACAGGTACTCAAAAGTGGCTTGAAGTCGATGCGAGACGGTCATTCATCAGTCTTTCCTCTCTGTCTGGTATGTTCAATTTCCCTTTCCCATTCGTCTTAGTTTTTGAGCCCCAACTGATTCTTCTACTCCTCCTCTGCTTGAAACAGCATCTTCCTCACGTCCCTCTTCTTTGGTCGACATTGAAAACAACATCATCACTGAACCAAACGATGATGAGACCAAAGGACAAGGATTGGATCAAAAACGCTATTCGCAACTGTATCAACAACTTCAGAGTTACCGTGCAAATTCTCATACCACCGGAGGCGCTCTATCCTACCGTACCCTCCCGTCGCACACTGATGAAATTCCTCTGAGCCCGGATCAATATGATCATACAGGTACGTCCTGTTTTGTTGATCGCTCAACTTTTTCAGGTAAAAGAGAAAAAAAACGGAACACGCACACAATCAGGTGCTGATGTGACTCGAAAGCCGATCATCCAGCTTCTAACCCATTTTCCCAACTTTCCCGCTGCCCTCCTGCCAAACAAGCCTCTGCCATCCCATCTCAACCCCAACCTCAAAGTAATGCTGCTACCACTGCCATGATTACACATTACCCATCTCCCCCCTCTCTTCCATTGCCTACGTTTGCGCTTGGAGACGATCCTCGTATTGAGTTTGAAGAGGCCATGCCTTCTCGCCCCCTTCCTTTGAAATCTACCACTCCGATAAGAAGATTTGAGAAGAGGACGTCGCCTTTGAAGAGACAGTTCAAAACGAAATCAGTTGGGGATGGTCAAGGTAAGGAAGAGTTTATGAGGGACAATAGCCTTGGATTGAGCGGAATTGAGAAGCAGACCAGTACCTGTGGGTATCGCTTGGAATTTATCCCCCAATCTCCTTTCTGTATCAACGTCACCGCAAAACAAAGCTGATCAGGAACTTCTTCCCTGTGCTCATAAACTTGGTCAATCCATCAACTTGCGTATAATAGCCACCTTTAACATCGGTACCACGCCCATCGAAGACGATTTTCATACCTCGTTGATTCATGGACCTGGTATTTCCGATCAGAGTGATCATTTGGAGTTTACAGATGCTGATAGCTCTGTGACGACTCGATAATAGGGATGCTAGGGAGTCGGGGAAGAGGTACGGGTGTGTTTTGTCCGAGCATGGTATGGGAGGAAGAAAATGTCTAGGATGACTTATGAATACACGTATGCTTGTAGGAATAAGTCTTGGGTCCCAAGTTATAATATTTCAATATAGCAACCCGGCGATCACGCGAGACGGTTAGTCACCCGCATTATTCGCCCATATGGTGCACATTCCAGGCACGGGTGGTGTTGTTCTTTCGGCGCTTTACTTTTTGGCTGTCGATTCGAGTCCGCTCATTTCGATTTCAGCTGTTTGGTTATTTATCGACTCGCACTCGCCCCAGCGCGTCTATTGTCGTCCGTTATATGTACCTATATCATTTTTTCATCTATACCTTTTTCCAGACTTACTAACCTACCAAGACCATCTACGATCGACACACAATGACATCGCCCACCCTTGCCCCTACTACACCTTCTTGTCCGATAATTATCGACACTTCCGGCGAACCGTACATCCCCATCCCCTCTCATCCTGAACTCAAGCTCACTATGAGAAAGCAATCAGATATCGATGATCTCGTACGTTTTCCTTCTCCCGTCCCCTTTTACCTACCGTATTAAAACAAGGCGGGGAGGGAAGAGTCAAGACGCAATAAACGCTGATTAAGGTATGCGTGAGCTAATGTATATATACCCATCTATAGCTCGTACTGTTCAACACTCCTGAAATCGGTAAATGGTTCTGGCGTCGTCCATTCCCGTACGTCCCCGTTTGTCCATAGCCATGTTATCTTTTCATCACACGGCTAACGGTCAAAATCAACAAGGTATAAACTCTCCGACGCCGACTTTTTCATGTCCCCCATCCCCCGTTTCTCCACATACCTCTCCACCACCCTCATCCCTTCCCTCCCCTTCCCACCCTCTCCATCTTTACCACACGCCGAAAACTTCTTTCCATTCCCTGTCCTTCGTACCGCTTCGGACGGTAAGATGATCGGCATCGTCTTCCTCAGCCCTGCTTCTGAAGACGAAGAAGGGGAAGAAGGGATATGGGAGTTGGCGTACGATTTGTTACCTGCTTGGTGGGGTAAAGGTGTGGGGACCGGGATGATCAATGCTGGACTGGGGTATTTGAAATGGATAGGCGCGAAGAAGGTCAAGGCTGTAAGTTCATTTTTTTTTTAAAAAATGTCATAAATCGCGTGAAAACATGAACTGAATAAAACTCGTCACCGTATTAGTTCCATGAACCCGAGAACGCGGCGTCCGGTGCTGTACTTTGCAAAACAGGTTTCACACGAGTGGAGGACAAGAAGCTCATATGGCCTGAAGAGAAAGGTGGTGGTGAAAGAGTGGTTTACGGTTGGGAGAAAAAACTGTGAGGCATTAGGCCCCCGACTGCGAAGAGGACAACAATAGTGTAATATTCATCATGTGATGATGTGTTGAACAATCTCAAATCCTTTGTGCAGACATGTAACTGCATTTTTTTTTTTTTGGCCTAATAATGCGAGATTCCTCCCAAGGATACAGATCTGATCGCAGCATGCATGGATTGACAAGAGGCGCCATGCTCCGCCTCTATATATAACTCTACAAGTCACCTCCTCTCCTATAGAAAATAAAAAAATAAAAAAAGGAAAAAGAGGTAGGGATGTGATGATTTACAGATACGCTCTCACCAAACCCTTACCAGCCTCCGCCGCCATCCCCTTGGCGATCCCTTCCACCGTCCCTCCGAGACACACCATCTCCAGCCTACTCGGTTCCTTTGTCCCACCTCGAATCTCCTCTGGTATACTAGGGAACTCGCTGAGACCCATTTTCCTTCGCCTCGCATTCTCCTCTTCGCGATCCTTGATCGCCTGCTCATGCTTTGTCTTTTCTCGGGCGATCTGACGGGTGAGGAAGGCGATATTGTTGGCTTCGTGAGAGTGCAGGGTAAGCGCGTCGAGTGTGTTTTGGAGGTAGGTGGTGAGTGATCCAGGGAGGGGGTTGATCAGGGGAGCAAAGGAAGGAGGGAGGGGCACAGAGGGGTTGGTGAGTGAGGGAACAGAGGTCTCAGATGGGGAAGGAGTGTTGAGGGTGGAGATGAATGCGTTGACGAGTGAGGGGGAAGAAACGGTGATGGGGATCGAAGTGAGCAAGGTGGAGGCAGTGATCCCTTGTTCTGTGAGGACCTGACCGTCCCATCGGCCCAACTTGGCAGCTTCGCGCGCACCGTCTGCAAGCCTGTACGCCTTGACGCTCAAGTCGCCGCCATTTGACCGAGAGGCATCGTGGATGACGAGAATCGCCTTGCCTCGCCCAGCAGCCTTTTCGACGGCAGAAAGAAGCTCGATAGACACTCGGGTCGCGAAACCACCATTGTGGGTGGAGAGGTAGATGCCAACAGGGGAATCGGGGGTGGAGACGGTACCGAGTCGGCTCAAAAGTCTGGCAGAATAAGAGTTGGCTGGAGCGACAAAAGATACAGTCAGCGCGCCCTTCCGCAGCGAGGGTTTCATTAAAAAAAAAAAAAAAAAAAAAAAAAAAAAACTCACGACCCAAGCTAGTCTCTCCGCCGGGCAACGCATAACAGTCCTCAACCTCCATCACACCATCCAAATCCAAGCCCAACAGAACACCAAGCGCGTCTACATGAGAAGAAAGTTCGGTAGGGGGAGGTGGGTTCCTATCTTGCTGAAGAACAGAAGCGGGAGGAGCGGGCAAAGAGTCGGTAGAGTGCTTCATCATTTTGAGGAAGACCTATTTATTTTTCGCCGTGAATCAGCAACTTTTTAACACTCTCCCCTGGGTTTTTATCTTGCTGCTCTTGCCAACGAGTTGACATGATAGACGGGCATGATCAAAGCGACTCACGAGAGAGCTAAGTGAGACGTTCTCGACTTCCCTGGCGGCCTCCACATCGACGACGCCTTCAAGCCGTTGTGGGACTTTTGAGGGTTGCTGGGCAGCGGGCTGGGGGGTAGCTTGTCTGGAGATGGCGGCGGGGAGAGAAGCCGCAAGAGCGGCAGCCATAGAAGTCATCTCGGATGGGTTATTTTTTTTTTGAATGGGTTCAAAGTAGGGTATACGCCGGGGTGTTCAAGAGAACAATGGGCTGGAAACCAGCAAAGTTGGCGGCGTTTTCGGAGTTTTACTATGCGCCACAGGTGGACCATATCAGTTCGCGCCAGTGTGGCACTTTTTCTTTTTGGGATTGGGAAATGAGTTTTAGCTTTCGAAAAAACACATCCATGCTGTTTATGCCATAAAATGCAAGGTACTAAAAAAAAAAGATAATGTCATACGAATAAGAGATGGATGGCTACATGCAGGGAACCTCTTTGTGCTACGCGTACAAAAGGTGACCAGCAATACTTCTTTTTGGGTAACAGCCCTATCCCAGACACGCCCTTCAGATCACTCTACTGCATGAAATTCCGCCTTATGCCTTGGCCTCAGCTTCGGGCACCAACTGCTTACCCTCCTTCAACACATACTCTGCCAACCCTTCCACGCTGATAATCTTCAATCCCCATTCCTTTGCAAATCTCCAGCAATCATCCCGTCTTGCCATGGATCCTGCAGGGTCATAGGGGTTGACGAGCTCACATAAGAGGCCAGCAGGTGGGAGGCCGGCGAGGTAGCAGAGATCTGATGTGAGTTAGTGTATGTACAGATCTATCCGAAAGATGCTTGTTTCCCGCGGTACCGGACCAAATAGCAAAAACGTAGATCTACCCTCTCAAAAAGCAAGAGATGGAAAAGAGAGAAAAAGAAAAAAAAGAGGACATACCTGTCGCACACTCTGTATGTCCCCTCCTCTTCCTCACTCCACCTACTGCATACCTCAATGTAACCATATGTCCCGGCCTTGTAAAATCGCTCTCATCGCTGTTGGGATCCGCGAGCAACCGGGCGGTGTAAGCTCGATCGTGGGCGGAGATACCGGTGGAAACGGGATGACGTCCAGGAGCCGAGTCGACAGTGAGATGGTACGCTGTTCCCTTGGGGTCTTGGGATACGCCGGAAGGAGGGAGAGAGGGAGGAAGTTGAAGGGCTTTCAGTCGAGAAGGAGGAAGTGAGAGGCAGATGTAGCCGCTGAATTTGCAATATTATACCAGACATGGTTAGCTCAAAGGGCTTCTCGAGCGGAGAGAGAGAATAAACCTATGCAGAAGATGAAAACACACACCTTGTCCACTTGATCATCCATGCCATACCTTCTGTAGTGACAGCTGAAGCAGCACAAACGACGTCTCCTTCGTTTTCACGGCTTTCGTCGTCCATGACGACTACAAACTCTCCGCGCTTGATCGCTTCGATAGCATCGGGCACAGGGTCAAACTGGAAGGGAGTGGGAGGGGTAGTGGGCGGGTTGGATACTTGGGTCGGACGAGACATTGGTGATGGTTTTGGCGAAAAGAGTTGCTTTTTAGAGAAGCTAATAAAAAAAGGCGTTGGTTTAAGTCCGAGAAAGTTAGTTCCGGCGGCGGATGGAATGGCTGTATTCGATGCGAATAATCGTCGCGACATGTTTGTAATCACGCCCGTGGCTGGAACCTAGCCGAGTGATTGTGCCTGAGGGAAAATCCCACTGATCAGCAACCACTAGTCACTGATCCATTAGAACTACTTTTGGACGCTGCACGGGGCGCTAGGCAAAGGGGCGCAAGATAGATCACCATCACGGGCATTACTACAAGATGCATCACTAAGCAGAACAGGCACGATGGGGGGGGGGGGTGTCGATGGCCGCCGGTCTCTGCCGAGGTGCCACTGCGCATACTCAGCGCTCCCCCCCGGTCATCGGCTGGCTCTCTCCACCATAAATAACACCTCCACCTTTTCTCCTTTCTCCTGCTACTCTCTCCGCCCAGCATACCGCTTCCGCCCCGCCCCCCCCGCCTGCGCATACGCTCCCACCTACAACCGGCCATGGCCTCCGTCTCGCTCCCCCCCTCGTCCTCCTCTACCCCTCCCCCTCCGGCCTCGCGAAACATCCCCAAAGACTTCCGGTCCTCCCTCTCCGCATGGTGGTCCACATCCTCCTACAGGGAGACCCGTGTCGCCGAGGAAAGGCTGCTCAGACGACTCGCCATGTACGAGCCCGCTCCGGCCGCAGCTCCGCCCCCGCCAGCTACGGGTCCGGAAGGCATGCAGCAACAGGCAGCAGGTAAATCGTGGTTTGCTTTCGGCAGGAGCAGTAACAGCACAAGCACGACCAGTCTTCCAAACCAAACGCACACTGCGGAGGACGCCGAGCCTCGGCCGCTGCGAGTCGCCCCAAGCTCTGCCGCTTCAGGCCTAGTGGCCACTCTCCGAAACGTATTCATCCCCACTCCCAGCCCCGCCGATGCCCCCGCCCACCCCGCCGACCCCCGCGGCCTTTCGCCTAGTAGCAGTGCGGCGTCTGCTCACGAAGAAAAGAAATCCCACCACCACAAATCGAAACACGGCAAGAAGGACGAGAACAAGCTCGGAGACTATATCAACACCTTGGAAATCAGTACGCCAGCGAACCAGGATTCCAAAGAAGCTGTCGTCGTCTTGCACGGATACGCTGCTGCTCTCGGGTAAGCCCTCACCCGTTTTTTCTCTCTCTACGCCGTTTCTACTGTTTACCAGGATCGCTCATACCAAAATTCACTTGACAGCTTCTTCTTCCGTAACTGGGAATCCATCGCCACCTCGTCCGCCGCCACCGCCCGCCGTACATTCTTCCTCGACTGGCTCGGCATGGGCCTCTCCTCCCGCCCATCCCCTTCCCTCTTCTCTTCCCCCTCCAGCGCCCCCATCCCATCCCGCGTCGCCCGCGCCGAACACTTTTTCCTCGCCAGCTTGGAAAACTGGCGAGAACGTGTGGGCGTCGAGAAAATGGTCCTTGTCGGCCATTCATTGGGCGGATATCTGGCGAGTGCTTATGCGGTGCGGTACCCCGAACGAGTCTCTGGTTTGGTCCTCGTTTCGCCTGCGGGGATACCGCATGGACCAGAGTATGTCCGGTACCCGTTATCTGCCGAATTGTCCTCCCAGACCCAGACCCAGATGGGATCGCAATCTCAAAGACTCAGGAGGGAAGGAAGCGAGACGAGCCAGGAATTGGAAGAGGCAGTAGACGCAGCGGAAATGGAGCTCGGTACAGGTCCAGGCGGGGATGGGAGTGGAGGGAAGCAAGGAGCGAAAGGGGAAGCGAAAGAATGGGAAAAAAGACGTGAAACTTCGGTTGTCCGACGGGGAATGATGAAATGTAAGCCCCCATCCACATCTCCTCCCCAAGACCCTAGACTAACTCCACACACACTAGTCTTCGTATGGGGCTGGGAACGAGGCCTCTCTCCATTCTCCATCCTCCGCACAGCCGGTCCCCTCGGTCCCCTGTGGGTAGGCAAATACAGCTCTCGCCGATTCGCAAAACAGACAGAAGAGGATGTAAGGGATTTACATGCGTACATCTATGGGACGAGCGTGATGAAGGGGAGTGGAGAGTATTGTATTTGTAAGTCCCCAAGTCCAAGTCCAAGTCCTCAAGTGCCCGCGTTCCTAACGGTGCTGGGGGGTATAATAGCACATATACTCGCTCCCGGAGCATACGCGAGGATCCCCATCTTGGACCGTATCGACCGCCTCAAAATCCCAGTCACATTCATGTGTACGTCCTTTTCCCTCTTTTTGTTCCCCTATATGCACAGTATACACTAGATCTAACCCATTTTATTTTTTTAATTATCTATAACGAATGATAAACAGACGGCGACAATGACTGGATGGACGTACAAGGCGGCCGGGATTCCGCTACCGCACTGGCCAAAGCGGGCAACTCTAATTGTTCTGTCCACGTCGTACCCGAGGCAGGGCATCATCTTTATCTGGATAACCCCGAAGTAAGCAATCGATTGTTGGATGAAGCTATTAGGGCTGTACCAAAGGCGTTTTAATATGTAGCAAGGATATAGAGTGGTGGAAAGGGGGGGGGAAGATTCTGATGGACGATTGTAAGCAGAGCAGATAGAAGAGTTGTGATAGATGGGGAATTAGAGTGTAATTTAGTAATCTTGCTCTTACATGTTGTGGAAGATGGGTTATATGTGAACTAAATTTTAACCAATTTGATCAGCGACGTGACTCGTGACAACATGAGAAATATCTTTCTGGAAATCGAACGAGGCAAGATCAAACCGGGCACTTTGATGGAGACGTATTTTCTGCACATATCCATATTACATGAGGGTATTATTTGATGCTGGGTTATATAGATAACGATCCTAAAGACACAGGGTCATTCCTCGCCTGAGATACTTTCCAAGTTGGTCGTGTATATTATATAGAAGAGCTAGTAATACCTGTTATGAAACGTTAGGAACTAAGACGAACCACAGATAGAAATCGGGATATTGATATTCAACTCACTCAATCTCCAGCTGCAACAGTCAAAACGGTTTCATCAGCAACTTGTTCCCAAAAGAGGATAGACAAAAAAAAGAAAAAAGAGCAACTCACAAACTGCAAAGCCACATCTCTTGGGGACAACACATTCAGCCCCACCTTGTTAAACATCTTTTTATTCGCATCCTCAATCACCCCTTCCACCTCTTTCAATTTCTTCTCAAAATGGCTTGTTTTCCATAATAAACTTGTCCAGAAGGTGGCGATAGCAATGAGATTATCAATGATATTAGGGGTCATAGCGTAAGCTTCGGTCAACTTGGCGTTGATGGCGTTGAGGAAGGAAGATAGTTCGGAAGGCTGGATACGGCCTTCTAATTCCAGCGGGAAGATGGTTTCGAATCTACACGAATAAAGAGCGAATCCGCGTATTTGCAAATGCCAATATCAATGCAAGTTTTGCTCGTTCATCAGCCCCTTTCTTTCTCTTTTTATACTTTCGGACTGAAGAGTGTAACGCACTGACACATTTCTCCGCCACTCCAATCTCGTTCAATCCTCACCATCTCTTTCGGCAGGTGTTTCCCAATTTCTCCAGTGACAGGTTGATGGAAATACGACATGGGCGGGAGCGCTGAATGGGGGTACGATGATCGTGGAGTCCTGGATAATGGTAATAATGATAGCGAAAAGCAAAAAAAGTAACCATACCCATGGCATAGAACGAAACCATCAGAAGGCAAAAAAAAAAGTTAGCCTTCCCACCCCACCTCTCATGATTTGATTCCAAAAGTCAGAAGAATTGGACTTGCCCATGTCCACCTCTCCAACCTTCCAGATCGGTTTTTACCTTTTCCTCCCACGCCCGATTCCTTTGCCGTTCATACTCTTCTTCCCAATCATCAAACCCACTACCGCCCGGTTGAGTTCTTAGCACGCTAAAGCTGGTGGTGGTTGTACCATTTCCTTGTCCTTGTCCTTGTCCGTTGGTATTGGTAGTGGTATGGAAATTGGCACTCGTTGCGTCGGTACCAGAATCAGGATGGATATTGGGTTGCGGTTTATCTGGTTCTGGAGATAGCTCGACGGGAGTCGCAGGAGTAGGGTTGGGAGGTGCAGGGGTATGGAGCGGTGGGAGGGAAGTCTCTGCCGGATGGCGCGCGAAAGCGGAGGAGAGTGGGTGGGACATGTGGGGCTATGAAATCATGACCGGTGAGGAGGGTTGTTGTTATTGAAAAAAAAGGAAAGAAAGAGGATGACGACAGCGACAAGAGGAGGAAGAGAGTTTTATTGAGGAATGAATGTGCTTGATAAAAGATGAGTCAAAACAGATGCGCACGGACCAGGCACTTTGTTGACAAATTGTTCAAACCTACAGTTTACGCAACATGTAATCTTGGGATTCTATATAGAAATAATCCCAAAGGGCTGGGGCTAAAGTGCGAAAAGTACATATCACGAGGAAATACATTTGGTGTATAGAATGATAGAATATCGAATCTACTACTCTCACTTCTGCTCCATATTACAGCTAATGCCTTTAGAGAAGCTTCTCGATTTCTTCCTTGAGCTTCTCGGGCTTGGTGGAAGAACCATATCGGCCAACACATTTGCCCTCCTTGTTGACAAGGAATTTGGTAAAGTTCCTATGTAAAGGCTCGGATGTCAGCTCTGACTGATATGACTCTATATATTCGAAGAAACAAAAAGGAGGACGTACCACTTGATGGCAGTAGTCCCGGCAAGACCACCGACGTTCTCTCCCTTCTGAGACTTCAACCACGCAAAGACCTCATTCATGTTCTTCCCGTTCACTTCAGACTTCTTCATAAGAGGGAAAGTGACACCATGGTTGAGCTGCAATAAATGGTTTGATGTCAGTCACTACCTACTGGCCCACACGTCGAAAGTGAGATGTGGCGGGAGACTCACGGTACAAAACTGGGCGATATCATCATCAGAACCAGGCTCTTGTCCTCCAAACTCATTGGAAGGGAAACCAAGGACGACAAGACCCTTGTCTCCGTAAGTTTTGTGAAGCTCTTCAAGGCCGTTATACTGGGGAGTGAAACCACTACACATCAAAACACAAGTCAGCTCTTATACTGGTTTCAACCGACGTTTATAAAAGGAAATGACTTGCCATTTGGAAGCAGTGTTGACGATCAAGACAACCTTGCCTTTCAAAGTAGACTGCACATATCGTATAAGTACTTATTCCCTTATCAGATGATACATGAAAAAAGAGTACTTACAAAGTCCAAATCACCTTTGCTCCCAGGCAGCTTGGCCTTCAAATCGTAGAAGCTCTTGGTGGCAATGTCCCCTGGGAGAGATTCATAACCAAACTTGGAGGCGATGCTGTCGAAAAATGTCATGTTGGATTAGTGTGGAATGTAAAAATCTGGTTCGAATATGCAAGTGACTGTTCAGAAGATGGGAAAATGATGAAGAGATATGACCGATTTCAAAGTGGTGTCACTTAAATGCGGCGAGATTATGAGAGGAGTTCCCGAGTCTACGGTGGCCTTATATGTAACGCGGTAAGCTCTGAACTCTGGACTTTCTTTATCGGTAATTCGACACTCGACACTACGATAATCCATGCACCATGCCGACGGGCTGAGTTTAACGAGCTCTGCATGGCACGATATCTTGGAATGATAAGCAAAAAGTGGAGGGGTGGACAAGCACCAAAAAGTTGTCATCAGTCGATCGAGACCCCCTGGAAACCCGGAGATTGTCAAAATAACGGCGAATGACTTTCAGGCACACCCGCACGGACACTCCCCATCGCTGACAAATAACCGGGAGTCATGACTCACCGGCCACCGCACAGATAACGACGCAGAGAGGAAGGATGGAAGGATGGAAGAAGAATGAAGGTCGAAGGATGATTCATACACCAAAAGAAAGTCTAGTCTATCTCGTACGATTAATGTCTACAAGAAGGATTCAGAAATGCCAAAAAAGACAAGCCGGGAAAACAGAAATGCAATTTTCTTAGTCAAAGGTGATCTTGGTTGGCGCAGGTGCGTTCGCAGTGTCCTTGTAGAAAGCGCCGTATGATCCATGTTCTAAGCCGTTTCCATCAGCATAATTCCATACTTAAAGGAATAAAAACTCACCCTTCTTCTTGATTGTAGTAGGGAATCTGTCCATCTCCTTGGGAATTTCCGCACCAACATCCCTCAATACCCTCATAAACTCACCCGCCAAAGATTTCTCATGGTTTTCGCCCGTGAAGAACGTCACCGCCTTTCCCGTCTTGCCCGCTCGACCCGTACGTCCACATCTATGCACAAAGTCCTCCGTCGTCAGGGGGAAAGTCACATTGATGACCAACCCGACATCAGGGATATCCAAACCTCGCGCGGCGACGTCTGTAGCGACCAAGACATTTTGCTGACCAGTTTTAAACGCTTCGAGGGCTTTAAATCGGGCTTCTTGAGTCATATCGCCGTGGAGAGCGCCGACAGCGTAGCCGGCTCGGCGGATGGTGTATTCAAGACGTTGGGCTTCTTTTTTGTACAGTGCAAAGACGAGAATACGGGTGGGGGACGCTTTGGAATTAGGGTGAGCTTTAAGATGGGCTTTGAGGTGGTGAGTAAGTCGGAAGCTACGGCAAGTTTGAAAAAAAAAAGGTCATGATCAGCAAGCAGAAATCTAGTCAACTTATCAGACTACTTACTCCTTGTCACGAGGATTGTCAAGAACCTCAACGACCTGCTCGATCCTCTTGTTCGCCGAAAGCTCATCGCTGCCGACAGTGATACGCAAAGGGGCATTTAAAAAGGTGCTAGCAAGTCGCCTCACGCTCTCGGGCCAGGTAGCGGAGACTTGATTGTCACGAATCGTCAGGGTGTGGAATTCACGTTGTGGACAGGGGACAGGGGGGACTCACACATGACAGTTTGTCTACCTTCCTTGTGTCCAGGGGTGTGTGCGATAATCCGGCGAATATCATTCTCGAAACCAGCATCAAGCATCCTGTCGGCTTCGTCCAACACAAGATAAGACACACTTCAATCCCATACTCCATCAGCTTCCTCCTACCAAGCCTATATTTTGACCACAATAGATAGACTACTCACCTGGAAAGATCCAGCTCTCCTGAATCAGCAAGATCCAAAGTCCTTCCCGGCGTACCAACAACCACCCTCGCATCCTTCTGACTCAACTCCCTCGCCTGCCCATCTTTCCCCACACCACCAAAGATACAAACACTCTTCAACCCCACTTGCTCCCCAAACGCCGAAAGATGCTCGTGTGATTGTTGCGCCAACTCTCTCGTGGGAGCGAGAACGAGCATCTGGATCTGCCCTGGTACTTGACCCCTTCCTTTTTTAGAGCCTGTCACAGGCGGCAGCTGGGAGAGAAGGTTGATCCCAGGAACACCAAACGCCAAGGTCTTACCCGATCCAGTCTCAGCGATACCGATCACATCCTTCTTACGCAACAATGCAGGCCATGAACATGCTTGGATAGGAGTCGGTTTCTCGAATTTGTTGAGGAAAGGTTGGAGTTTGGAGTTGATTGGCAAGTCACGGATGGAAAGAAGAGGAGGGAAGAGGGAAGGGGTGAGGGTGATGTTATTCGAGGTGAGAAAGGTGTTGTGTTCCGCGGTGAATGTAGTGGGGACAGTAGGGGCGGGGATGGCGGCGGCGGAGGTGGTTGCAGCGGCGGCGAGAGACGCTTTGGCAAGTTTCTTTTGCTGCTTCTTGGAGAGAGAGGGGGTTTCAGACTCTGTGGGAGTTGCGGTTGAAACAGGTGTCTCGGAAGATTCTGCGTCCTCGGACTTCTTTTTCTTCTTGGGTGGCTCTTCGGTAGAAACAGTAGAGGTAGCGGGACTCTCGGCTTCTTCCTGATCAACCTCTTTCCTCTTCTTGTCCTTCTTCTCTTTTTTGTCCTTCTTCTCCTTCTTCTCCTTCTTGTCCTTCTTTTCGACCTCCTCCTTCACTTCCTCGGTCGCAACACCTTCCTGGACAGCAGCCTCCTTGGCAGCCTTCTCAGCCTTCTTGAGCTTCTTCGCCTCCTTACGTGCCTTTTTCTCTTCCTTGCTCAATTTGGGGCTGGCAGCGAGCTCTTCGGCAGACATACTGATGTTTATTTTATTTTTCTTGGTGCTGTTTTAGGTAAGAGGAAAAATGTTGAGAAATGGGTGAGACAGAGAAAGTGATGAGCGGTGAGCGACCGTCTGGGCGTGAGTGACCAGCGGCGGGTGGAGAATTGAAATTTTGGGAAAAACCATATCGCGTTCAGGAACACGGACATCCCCGCCGGCTAACAAAGAGCGTTTCATTCTCTTTCTCCAGTCTTGTTCTGGTCTTTGCACACCAGCTTGGAGTGAAGTTTGAAGGCCTAGCGCATATTTCAGAGTATAATCAAAAAAATTAATTGCCTGGTGCAATCGGTGGGTTAGAAGAGAAGATCTCAGTGACCAAGGAGACACTCACAGTCAGCCTTTCTCCGCTCTCCATGCACTTCCATAAATATTTTGACAAACCGAAAGGCTACTGCAATAGTACAGGAACAAATCCGTTACATAAGGATCGAGCAGTCATGATATATGGTATGAAACAACGGTTTGTCATAATAATGGTAAAAAAGTCACGCGAAAAATGAACCACAAGAAAATCAACCTCCAATCCCAACTACTCAATCCCCTACTCATCCAGATCCATCTTCTCTTTCGCATTCTCCTCGTCCTCTTCTTCCTCTTCCTCCTCTTTTTGAAGCAGTTCCTTTGCCTTCCTCATAGCAAACGCTGCCTCTTTGGAATAATGACTATTCCTCTTCTTCTCAAACTCCTTATGCCTCGCTTTCGTCTCCTCGTCCATCTCTTCTTCGGAATCCGAAAATACTTCTCCGCTGTTGGCTGCGGTGTTCGCTGCTGTTGCTCCCAGCTCCATCCCACCGACGCTGCCGTTAGCACTGTGAATCGATCCCGTCGAAGTGCGTGGGGATGATGATCCCGGCCGAACGGGGTGGTCTTTAGTAGGGAGGGAGAAGGATGGAGAGCGCGAGGAAGTAGAGGTAGATGATGAAGGACGACGTGGGGGTTGAGAGTTCATAAGTGTGTTTCGAGCGACTTGATCGGGGCTGGCGCCGATACTGTTTCGAGGACTCAGGGGGGCAGTAGGTGATCGAGGAGCCTTGTCGTCTTCCAAGTCGAAGCTAGGGACATCGCTGTCTGCAAATATACGTGATAGTCAGAGTGAGTGGGCGTGTGGTAATACGAGAATGAGGAGACAGACCATTTGGAAGAACTTGGTCGTTTATGGCATCATACCGTACATACGGTGTCTTTGGTTCATCGATTTTCCTGAAACGATGTCGGTACTGGCTTGGTTCTGCATTTGCAAGAATAACTTACATGAGAGAATCCTTCTGAACCTCTGTCAAAGCAATATTCGCCTCATCCCATTGCAAGCTGCTGCCATCAACTTATACTCTCAGCAAACTTCACGAAAAAGACTTACTGCTCGCCAACCATCCGCTCTCCATTAGGCTCAATGCTGTCGCTCAGGGGGTTCTTCAATATCCCTCTCGCAGGCGGTGGCTTGGCCGCACTCGGGGTATAGCCGTCATCGGGAGTGATGACGAGATCGTCCTCGGCGACTTGCGGGTCCCCTGAGGCTGGGGGGATGTCGATATGGGAAGGGTGGGCATGCGTAGATGCGTAGGTTGCGTTCGGTGACATGGCTGGGGAAATCGTGGAAGTGGGAATAGGGAAGTAGAATAGATGGAGATGTGAACGAGGTCAACATGCGACTTCCGTCATGCGTCGCTTCCGTTCGTTGTTGTTCGCCGAGAGAGCTGTGTTACGTAAAGATGCATTGACGTAATGCAGCAACCCTTAATCCTCCGCTTAACGGCCCATTTAGCAGTTAAGTCTGCTATGGCGGGTGCGCAAACTTACAGAATTGACCCAAATTTAAATCCTGAAACTAGGCTGCGGTAGAATATTCTGGGTGGTGTTCACCCGGGTATCTTCCACGTCGACGGTTGCCGTTGCGGCGTCAATCTCGTCTTCCATTCATCCCATCCCCCTTTTCCGCCGCATTCCACAACTCTTATTTTCAGTCCACATCTCATACTCAAATCATCAAAATGCGTCCCCAGAACGTCGCTGGAGTAGCTGGTACCGGCGCCCTCATCATGGCCGCTGGCGCTCTTGCAGACCAGACTGTCTTCCACGTACGTCTTCCCCGTGTCAGAACGCGATTGAAACAAGCCCAGCTCACTTCCTTTGTGTGACTTCAGCCCACCTCTCTTACCGCGCCCTTCATCGAGCAATTCATCGAGTCTATCCCTGACTCTCGATGGACTGTCTCTCGAGCTACCAAACAGACCCCCGTCGGCGACGAGATCTTCTCTTATGTCGGTCAGTGGGAGGTTGAGGAACCCGAGGTTTACCCCGGTATCCCTGGTGACAAGGGCCTCGTTTTGAGTACGTCCTTTACCCTCTTGTTTCCTTCTGTAGCTATGTTGCTGAAGAATACGTGCAGAAACCAAGGCTGCTCACCATGCCATCTCTACTCTCTTCACCGAACCCATTGACCCCAAGGGCAAGTCCCTCGTCGTTCAGTACGAGGTCAAGCTCCAAAAAGGTCTCGAGTGCGGTGGTGCCTATATCAAGTTGTTGACCGACCAACAAGACGAAGGACTTCGTGCTGGTGAGGATTACACTGACAAGGTAAGTCGGCTATCAAAACGGAATAAGATGACGGGCGCGTGCTAAGTTATCTGTAGACCCCCTTCACCATCATGTTCGGCCCCGACAAGTGTGGTTCCACGAACAAGGTTCATTTCATTTTCCGACACAAGAACCCCCTTACCGGTGAATGGGAAGAGAAGCATTTGAAGAACCCTCCTTCCCCCAAGATCACCAAGACCACTGCTCTTTACACCTTGATCACCAAGTACGTCCCCTATCCTTTAAACGAGTGTTTTAACCTTCTTTTGCTAATGCCAAAATCAGCCCTGACCAGACCTTTGAGATCCTCATCAACGATGAGTCCGTCAGGAAGGGTAGCTTGTTGGAGGATTTTGACCCTGCGGTCAATCCCCCCAAGGAGATTGATGATCCCGAGGATTTCAAGCCTGAGACTTGGGTCGATGAGGCTGAAATTGAAGACATCACTGCTACTAAGCCTGACGACTGGGATGAGGATGCTCCCATGATGATCACTGATACCGCCGCCGTCAAGCCCGTGGATTGGCTTGAGGAGGAGCCCGAGACCATTCCTGACCCCGAGGCTGAGAAGCCTGAAGAGTGGGATGTGAGTGCATTTCTTCTTGATATGGAACAAGAACAGAGCTGATGGAAAATTAGGACGAGGAAGATGGTGATTGGATCCCTCCTATGGTCCCCAACCCTAAGTGTGAGGACGTTTCCGGCTGTGGTCCTTGGACCGCTCCTAAGATCAGGAACCCCGACTACAAGGTATGCTGCCCCATCCTCTATTCGTCGCACGTTCACGCCCGCTGACCCTCAAGCAGGGCAAATGGACTGTCCCCAGGATCCCTAACCCCGACTACAAGGGCCCCTGGGCTCCTCGAAAGATTGCCAATCCCGCTTTCTTTGAGGACCTTCACCCCTCTGACTTTACCAAGATTGGCGGTGTCGGTATCGAGCTTTGGACCATGACTGAAGACATCCTGTGTAAGTCGTCTTTGGATCTTATTCTTATAACAAAGTTGATTAGGTATTGACGATGAAATTAGTCGACAACTTGTATATTGGCCATGACGCTGCTCAGGCCAAGAAATTTGCTGAGGAGACTTACCACGTCAAGAAGCCTATCGAGAAGGAGGCTGAGGGCTCTAACGAGGATGAATTGGAGGAGCCTTCTTCTCTTGTTGAGAAGGTCCAGCTCAAGGTTTACGAGTTCCTTCGTAGGTTACCATCTCCCACTCCTTTCCTTTCCCCCACCTCGAGCCAACGCGCTGACAATTCAATGTTTCACAACCAGATCTCGCCACTTTTGACATTGCCCAAGCCATCAAGCAAATGCCCGAGGTTGCCGCCGGTCTCGCCGCTGCCGTCTTCACTCTCCTTGGTATGCTTCTCGCCCTCTTTGGCTTTATTGGTTCCGCTCCTACCAAGGTCAAGCAGACTACCGTGAAGACCAAGGCTGTGGCCCCTGTTGCTCCCGCGGGTGAGGAGGAGAAGAAGGCTCTCGACCAGGCTGGTGTTGAGATTCCTGCTGAAGGCTCGAAGAAGAGGGTTACTAGGTCTACAAAAGAGTAAAGTGGAGATCCCCCGGCCCCACCTTTTGGGCAGCTGAAGAAGAAGAAGAAGCAGATATAAGGTGTTGCGTTTTGATGGCGATCAGTAAGATCGTTTCTTTTTAACGAATGGTTTAGTTGAGCTGCCATGAAGTATTTTTCTTTAATTTTCGCCCTTACAATGATCGGGTCTCATTGAAAAGCTACTCCTTTCAGTGCTAACCCTTTTACTGCTAATAACTCATGAAACATTTTCGAAAATTGTCTGACTATGAAAAGTGAGAAGTGAGAAGTCTTCGGACCTGATACTTCTCACAAAGGATGGCTTTGTTACTGGTACGCAATCACGAAATTCCGACCCGAATTACCCTCCATCACCTGCTGTTCCAGCCATATAAACAGCCAACGACCTCCCTTGCAGGACTTTTAGCACTCGACCCCATCCATTAAATTCAACGAAGAAAGAACGAAAGAAAAATGTCTTCGTTCAACCTCACATCGACCACGTCCACTCTTGCAACGAACAACCCCTCTCTAACACCCTCTGGCGCTAGGTCAGCCGCTATCATTGAATGGGCCAAACTTACCTGTCCTACGTGGGCATCTACCCTCCCTATTAATACCTCCATCTCATGGGCCGGGGTAGGGAGTCGTCGTCAGACGCAAACCGCCAGTCCTGCCGGAGAAGACGGCGAAGATAGTGAAGACGACAGTATGTCCTTACCAGGTGGGGGCGGGGTAAAGTTATATGGATCAGAGGAAGAAAAGATGGGAGTTACAGAAGAGTTGGAGACCCTTACTAGGCTCTTGTTCTCGCAACGCACAGAGAGAGAGGGTGAAGAGGAGTATAAGAATAGGCAGGCGTTGCAGCGGTTGATCAGTTTTCGTACGACCTCAGAGGGAGTGGGATACAGGTGGAATGAACAGGGAAGCGAATGGATTTTGCAGCATGGTAAAGTTGGTAAAGTGTGAAATCTTTTGCACAGGTAGCGTCAAGCAAGTGAATGAATTTCTGAAAAACAAGACATTTACTCATGACCGTAAATAAATATAAACATAAAGATGTAGTAGATAACTGAGCCAGCAAAGATGAAAAACCAATCATAGATAACCAGAGATAATACTACATTAATAGACATGTTACAACAATTTGCCAAATATACCCTTCGCCCCTGCCTTCGCCGTCTCTTTCATCTATAGACATAAATAATCAGTAAATGAACCTTCAGCGTCAAGTCGAACGTAACAGAGTATGAGTAAACGTACCGCTGCGTTCTTTGCCTGACCAAGATATTGGGCTGCAGATGTCGAAGCGTTGTTCAATGACTCTCCGAGCATATCGAGAACATCTCCTCGCAACGATATAGCGTTTGTCATTTCCGTGTAGCTGTGAGCCACGTCGGAATCAGTACCAGATCAAAAAACAAGGGTACGACAGAAAACATACACATCTTGTCTCTCACCCTCCTGCGCTCTCGGCGCCTTTGTTTTCTTAACAGGCGTTCGGTTCGGCAATGTATTGGACGGGAGCTGAGATGACTTTTCCGGCTCTTCTTCCGATTTCCCCCATGAAATGAGGGGTTTGTGAGGGCCTGCTGGTACTTTTGGAGGAGGAGCTCTCAATGGACCGGCAACTACATGGCGTGATTAGTGCTGTAGATCATTGAAGAGTAAAAATGATAGAGACGTACTGAGAGCATCGAGTTGAGCACCGGTCAGAGCTGCGCCCCAAATCCAAGAGATCATTCCTGCATTCACTGGTTGTGGTTGCGGCGGTATGGCTTTCTTGTGCGCACATGGGTCAATACGAGGTGGTAACGGCTTGCGGAAGTGGAAGAATGTCCGCAGGTTGATATCGAGAGGGCCGCTATACTCAATAAAATCACCGGAACGGTCGTCTATGGATAATTTGCCACTGGAACGTCCTTGAGGTCCAAAGAAAAGGTTCATACGGGTGATATATTGGAGGAAGGGGACAGTGTAAACTAGTGCGGAGCCGGTAGTCGTCACAGCAATGATGATCTTGTGACCTAAAGCCCTGTAAGTCATGCGACGATAATCCCTCATCAAACTCACCATGTCTGGTAACGTAGAAAACGTTAGATAACTCCTCATCTTCCAACTCAACCTTCGCTATTCTCTCTCCGCTGAAGTTTATGGCACATCTAATACTCTTCTTAGACGCTGCGACCCAAAGACAGTGGACTGACACCTCTTTTCCCTTCCCCTGATCTGTAGGCTCTTGCATTGCTGCTTGTAGGGCAGTGGCACTTGTAGCCAATTCATTACCTGTCATTGGGTCGAGGACGAAAGACGCGATCGGTCCGAAAAGGGAGTCATTGGTGAATGTGGGGGGTTTGGCCTCGACGACCCATTCACCTAGAACATTGACAAGCGCGTAGATTTTTGTCATGCTATTGTCATGATTAGCAACGTGATCTTTAAACACATCAATCTATTCTATTATATTGAACCCACCCTTTAACGTAAGATACTATCAGTCTCGGTCTATTAACCATGTCTATAGAGTGGTCAGCGTCCAAAAATGCAACTGGCCCAGCGAGGACATACCTCCGCCCATTCCTGATACTGTCCATTTCAGTGACCCCACAACAGAGCTCCCCGGCAGAACATTCTGGATATTCCCCTTCTTCTTTTTCTTCTTCATCATTTGACCATCTTCGTCGAACCCTTCCCTCAAAATGACATCCGGGCCTCGCATATCAATTATCGTAAGCGATTTGCTGGAGAATGCGACAGCAATAAAACCTAAAATGTAGACGTTAACATCCCGGAGCGGAATTCTTCCGTCTGCTCACCAATATCAGATACTGCGCAAGAAATAGGCTCTCCCTGCTTCGTCGTAAAAATAGCTACAGGCTTGAATCCATCCGCCTTGGGATTTGTCAAATGTCCAATCTCCAATACTTCCTCTACCCATTCGTTCTTCCCCGGTTGCCTTGACTGTGGAGGGAAATAGCTTCCCTCACTCTCCTCCGCAACCTGATCCCCTTCTCTATTCAACATCTCCTGATATCTCTCGTCATCCGTCGATGTCTTGGCCTTCTGGAACTTTGTCACGAGGACTTCGCCTGTCATAAATGTAATCACACATTCCAAAGCTTCTCTCGCGAGGTGTACTGACTTGATCCTGACCTTAGATCTATCGTTCAACCACAGCTGGGCGAGAGGGAGATGGGAGACGTGTGGGTGTTTCAGGTAATTACCGATATTGATGGTCAAATGAGGTAGAGGATTGGGGAATTCAAATCGGAGAGGCGTCGGTAAGATGAGAATATGTGGAGAAGCGTCCCAGAACCTTACTGTACAATCTGCGTGATAAGTGACGAGGATACGATAGCTTTCCATTTTGGCGACCATTACTTCTGGCGCTCCATGTGACTGGAGATCTGGAACTGCCAGACCACCTCGTAATGGCAATCTCGGCATTTCCTCCTCGCCTGCATGTTCGATTGTCCAGCTTATGAGTCGTTTAAACACTGGAGTGCTTAACGCATACAGCTCAGTGCCTAGGACAGAGAGGGCGCCAGACCAAACGGTAGAAGGGAATGAGAGCCGCTTTCGCATCTTCGCAGATCGTTGAAAGGTAGTCGTGATTCCGCTAAGACCACTGATATCACTAACAGGCGTGTCAGGCGATGCTGCGGGGGGGATATTAAGCGTTGGTGAGGGTGTGCGGATGGACCATGGTAGCCGCCAGCCGCCACCAGCACGAGGTGACATAGGTGCAGGGGGGGTGATGGGTGCTGGAGTCATTGCAACGATTTTTTCGCCTGCTCCTGGCTGGATGTAGTTCTTCCTCCCAGACGAAGGTGGTGCAACGTCGGACCGCGGTGGTGGGAATACCCACGCTTCAAGACTGCGTGCCGCGTAAGGTTGCTTGATCTCGGGAATTGATGGATCAGGAGCGAGAGAGATAACGATGCTGATGGGGTCATGTGAGAGATTGAAGTAAGGGTTACTTCGAGGGATAAGAATGAAGTCCTCAGGGGGCGTCCGAGTAAGCCAGTTGAAGCTACCTGTAGGTAAAAGCGAGTCACGGAAGGCGTAACGTTCCTGAAGAGGCATGCTTTCCGAAGGGGATTTGGGATTGGCGTTGACAGGAGCTTTATAGGCAGGGAATTGCAAGATATTGATCCCCGGCTTGTCCCCAGGACTCTGTCCACCCAAAATCAACAAAAGCGTTTCACCCCGCTCCGCAAGCTCCACTGTTGCGTTGGTCAACGGTTCTCTTGCCTGTGGGGTTCCCTGAGCAGATATAAGAGCTTTCAAACTGGCCTGATCGGGGAAGCTCGCCCATGCCATCTTGTAAACTGGCTCCCTATTGGCCGACACAGCAGAGACAATCGCATTCCCATTCTGATCCCTTTCCACCTTCTTGTCCTGACTAGGCAACGCACCAGATTCCAACAGACTTTCCGCATCCGCCACGTTTACATCTTCATGCGTGATTGTGCGCACCATCAACGGTTTGTCAGACTCGGCGAACGCCCAAAACGCAATGCACCCGTCCACATGGCCAACAGCAAATACAAGACCATCGGGACGCCAGGTAATGAAGGTGACTGATGGCGTGCGTTCTGTCCAAAGGGATCCGTCAGCATCCTGATAGGAGCCGCCTCCTGGAGCGCCAGGTGGGAGGATCATTTCGAACGTCTTGACGATCATGCTTCTCTGCATATCCCATGCAACGACGCCTCCTTCATATCCTATCAGCATGATGTTGAGATCCCGAGGATTCATAGCTAAGCAGGTTGCCACTGGACTAAGGATATACATCAGTCGTTCGCCCTACACCGCAGAACTTTACGTACCCTCCAAGAGTCTTTTCTCTTCCAGGTACACCACTCCTTATCATTCTGTCCTCATAATCCTTCCAGCAATTTCCAATCTTCCAGTTACCCAAACCCCTCCTGCTCAAATCCCAAGTCAAAGTCGTCCCATCTCTCATGGTCAAGAACAAATGGGTATGACAAGGCAATGGCTGCTCCACACTAGTCACAGTACCCCATAGGGTATATGCGATTTCCTTCATAGGAAGTGGTGGATGTAGAGAAGGGTTCGGATGATCCGTCATGTGCTCGAGCGTGTAAGTATGGATCGTGTTGCCATCGTCAATAGCGATGATCCGGTTATGACCTGGATGAAAAAAGAGGAATTTGATAACATGTGCGGGACCGGAAGACGAGATTGGAGAAACCGGAAGAGTGAACTGGAAGGGGGGAGCTCCATAGCAGTGAACCATGCCGCTAGAAGTGCCTATGGCGAAGAGAGAGAGTATGGGGTCAACTGCAAGGGCAGTCACCTCTCCAGTGAAACCGAGGGACCGAAGCTGGCCATATCTATAGAAAGTTGTTTCGCGGAGATTCCTTGTATAGTCGGTATCTGGAGATATAGATGGGCCTTTGTTCTTAAACATGTTGAAGTCTAACTTTCAGGCATTTGATAAAGACGCGGAGATGTAAGAGAAGACGATGATTCCGTCCGTGAAACGCAAGAGATGCGAATTCTCGACAATTAAGTTAAGCTGCGAAGGCGGAAACAACGGCCATGCCCGAAATGCGTACGTAAAATGACATCCTAGATCCCATTATTATTGACTATTTCCTTTTTTGGCCCTCCTTTTATCGATTATCGAGCTCATTTCAAACTGCAGCATCTCGCTCTCAATCTTCCGATGTGCAGCAGCACATAAAGTCATAATACATCTCCCTAACTGAAACTCTTTTGGTGGGGATTTAGGCTATGGG
Source organism: Cryptococcus neoformans H99 (assembly GCF_000149245.1). Taxonomy (NCBI): domain Eukaryota; kingdom Fungi; phylum Basidiomycota; class Tremellomycetes; order Tremellales; family Cryptococcaceae; genus Cryptococcus; species Cryptococcus neoformans. The sequence continues at coordinate 157,689 of NC_026750.1, forward strand.
CACTTAATAGATTAAGCCTTTTTTCTTGGCGGCTGACCGCCGGGCACACAGAAGAAGATGGTCAGAAACTCAGGACGGAACCTCCACTACTGGAGAGCGGGGAGGACCGCCTGAATAAATAACAAATAATTATTAGGGAACGAGTGTAATATGGTCGCCGGAAATAGTACAAGACGGTATGGCATACACGGAAGTGAATAGAAATCAACGCTTAGGACGTAGTTATTGTTCTTAGTATCCCTATCCAAGCAACATCACAGCTTAGCGACAGCATGGAAGGCTACATTCGATGCCTAACTCTTATGCCCTTCTGATCGCCTAAAATAACAACAAATCAGCTCAGTTTCCAACAGCAGCAGTTTTCATTTTGGACGGGCTTAAATTGTCTGCCGAACAAATTCAGTCCATCATCATCATCGATGCCAGACTCACTCTCTTCTTCCGAGAATTATCACTCGTTCCGGTCGGTATAGCGCTCAGCCAGTTCCCTTCTCCCCATCGATGTCCACTCCAAGGCATGTCGTTTCCAGGCTCAGTATCTGTACTTCCCGCTATCTCGGCCGAAGTACGTGATGCCTGCATAGCAATCATTCCACCTGCAGTGTTTGTTGCCTCTGAACCTCCCCCATCTATACCATGGATGACCTCGTATAATGTAGAGCCGCCATACACTGTGAAGATTTCGACACTGGTGTAACCTTGCCCCTCTGCCGCAGATGTAGTCTGAACAGCTAAGAAATCAGAACCATCGGACGATGGGACTATGGTGATGTATTCAGTAATGATGATGGTGGTGGTGGGCTTGGCCACCGTTGTTTCAGCGACCAAGTTCATCTCTGGCTCTAGGTATGCCGCTGCGCTTGTGACTGTTGCTGCCGCCGCAAATGTCCCCGCGGAAGACTGAGCGGCGATAACAGCAGAGATCTGGACTTGCGCGCTGGTCGCTCCCCGAGCCGAGCTCGACATGGTCTGTGCTACAACGCCTACAGCCGTCTGAGTAGCTGTGGCAGTGGTAGCAATTGTCGTTGCACCGCTACTTGCCGCGCCTGTCTCACTAATTTGGATAGCAGCAGCCCCGTCCGCCCCTGTTGCAACTGTTGCCACAACATCCAACTTCCCTATCGTTGCTATACTTGTCGGGCTTGGGCCGACATTAAATGTCGTGCTAAATGTAATGGCCATACTCGAACACGTCGCGGTTGCATCTACATATTCGTTTGACGCTTCTTTTGCGCCAACATAGTCGGAACCGGCTGGGCAAAACTCAACAGTATAGTCTGGAGAACCACCGCATGTCCACAGGGCTGTGTGGGATTTTTCGTCATAGGCATACGCGTAGGAAGTATTGCAGTTATCTTTAAAAAGCGCATAATAGTCAACACCACAGGCTAGACAGAGGACGGAATCGGCATACGCCCCTATTTCACTATCTTAGCTGACCGCTACAGACATAAAGGATGACTGACTGACCAGTGCAGCACGCTCTATTACCATAGAGCTCTTGACCGAACCCCCTGTTACAAGGCGCAATACAACCTAGATTCACTCCGTTCTGATCAAATGATGTCCTCAACAAAGGCGGACATAGGGCATTGATATTCACTTGGCACTGCGGTTCGGCGCAGGTGGAAATGGATGGAATGATGTTGAGCGGGATATTGAAGCCATCAACGAGAGAGATGTCATAGTTGTCTTCCCCGCCAGGAATAAGAGTGAATTCGGCTAGATTTGGTAAGTTATTTGTCTTATCCTTACCTCCAGACTGGACTACTCACCCAAAGTTGCCGGTGGCTGATCCGAATTTTCACAAGTGACGTTCCCATTTTCCCCTGAACCACATTGACCTGTCAAACATTGGAAAGCACCATCCTGAACAACGCACCCAGACCTAGCCCAGATCCGTCCTGCTGTCCAATCTTCTGGCACCGTGAACTTCGTCTGGCCGCCAGCCGCAAGTTCCCAACCTGTCGCTTGGTCGGGTATGATACTTCCGCCGGTGTGCATACCTGGCCAAATAGTGGACGAGCATGAGTTCTTGACAGTGATTTGGCGGGCAAAGGAGGATGGAACTAAGAGAAGGGGGAGGAGGAGAGAGGGAAGAACAGGGGACATAATTGTATTGCGGGTGTAAAGAATGTAAGTTGTATACCTGATACCTTGTACTTGACATTGGTATTTAATCTTGTCGGTGCACTTTGATGAGTTCCTCCGGTCACCGAAGTTGTTGCTGGTCATAAGTGTTACAAACTAAAAAGAGCGAAAACGTATATGGAAAGCAATGGTTATAGAATGCGACGTCTTGTGGCAGACCGTCATGCTTGGATGACGGGTTGGTGGGGTGCAGTGAGCTGTTACATTGCTAAATGAGTAAAGAGTATGAGGGTTATGAATAACAATGGTTCAGCATGGACATGAGACGCTGACCCCCTAGCCCGCATAAGCAATAGCCTGCCCGACCCAAAAGAGCGTCAGATGCCAACCCGAAAGGAGGCGCACTGTGTTCCAGAAGAGGTGTAAAGGATGGGCAGCATGAGCCTGGGCGCGTTGTTTTTGCCAGTCGTTAATACTGCCCGTGGGCCGGCATGTGAAAAACAACGGAGGCGAGAGGAGAGAGGAAATGGGAAACATGCTAATAAAGTGTGGAAGGCGCGAAATTGAGGTCAGTTTCGTTGGAGAAGGCTAAATTCACCACTCAAAGTCACCAGGGCCGCGCAGGTAGCAATCCCAGCACCCCGAACAGATAACTAATGTGGGTGTGTGGTGTAACTGTTGTAGAGCATCAGAGCAGGAGCATGTGCGCGGCCGACGATATGCTGTAAGTGAAAATCATGGCTTCAAGCAATTTGAGCAGGCTACCGATAAATCGAGAATAATTTTCTGACAGAAGACGTTAGGTGCTCCTTTATTTATTAATTATCGACGTACTTGTATAATAGTGCTAGGCTCGACACAAGCCCCACGACGGACAACGATCGGTCTCCGACGAGGACGAGGTCCAAAAGTGGGGCTTGTGTCGAGCCTATAATAGTGCCAGCTTTGTCTGCTAGCAACAGAAGCAGCAGGTGACTCGTGAATAATCTCATCGGTTTGCCATAATAGAGGCATACGTAGTCAAAGAACGCCGAGTATAAGAAAAATTGACAGCAGAACAAACAGACGAAGGCGAAGGATGATGCGTGACCATTCATGGAAAGATGACCGACTTGCCGGAAGAAGTGCAATCAACCGTTTTGCGCAGCAGATAGAGTCGTACTTGTTTGATCTCGGAAACCAATCGGAGAGGAAGAAGGACGTTGTCTTGCAGCACGCGCGCTACGACGGACAGATTCATCATGACTTGTTGTTGCTCTGATGAGCCGCGTCCGGCAGAGGCTTCCTGCAGTCTGTACACTTGTCCGTTACCCAGCTCTGAAGCCTTGATCATCTCCTATTGTCTCGAGCGAATAGCAGTCCGGGAATGACTTCCCTTACTGCTGCATGTCCAGGGTAAGGAGGAAGGATGTACTTGCAGTTCCATCGGAAATGACCGACATGACTTGCGATAGCGTGATGCGTGTGTGCCATCTTTATCAGCTGCTGTGGTGTGTTGTTGTCTTAATAAGTGATGACGCATCTTCTATTTGTAAGAACCGATGACAAATCAGTAGTGTGACCAGCGGGCAGTGGCCTCCATTTTAGGCATCCTCGTTAAGGGAGCATCTTAAGTTGCTAACAGCCACTTTCTCCTTCTTTCTTCAACAGCCCACAATGAAGATCGATATCACAGTGCGTACTAACACCAAGATAGCGAAATATAGCTCACAACCCCAAAGTCAGATGTGATCTGCCCTTTCTGCTTGATTGGTGTCAAACAATTACTTGCCGGTCCGTATTTTTCAACAATCTTTCGTCCCATGCAAGCTTATTCTAATGCAGCATTTTGCCACTCGATTAGCTATTGACAAGTACAAGGTCACCCATCCTGATGCTGAATTCAACATTCGTTTCCTTCCTTATGAACTCAACTCCAACTTAACAGAAGAACCTATTCCACGAAAACAGTTTTATATTACCAAGTTTGGAGAAGAGAAGGCCGCGCAGATCTTGTCCATGTTACCGGCCAAGTATGAGGCTGTGGGATGCAAATGGTGGGTCTTCCTTGACATATCTCTTTCATTTTGATAGCGTCTGGGAGGTGTTGCCACCGCAATTGGAGATGAGAACGAAATGGAGAAAGTATTACACAACTGGGAGCTGACAAAAACATCTCTAGCGATCTCTCCGGCGACATCTCCTCGACCCAACTCGCTCATCGTCTCCAAACCTACGCTCTTTGTCATCGCCCTTCTGCACAATTACCTCTTGTCCTTGACATTTTCACCGGCTTCCATTCTGAAGCTAAGCACCCATCTGACAAACAATGGCTCACCTCTTTGGCTGTCAAACATGGTGTTTTCCCTGATGAGAAGGCCGCGAGGGAGTGGTTGGACGGAAAACAGTGTGATAAAGAGGTGAAAAAGGCCTATGGGACTGCAAGGGATTTGGGTGTAACGGGTGTACCCTTCTTCGTGTTCCAAGACAAGTACGCCGCGTCTGGTGCTATGGGGACGGAGGAATTTGTTCGCGTGAGTTCTTATCGCTTGTCATTAGTAACCTGGTGCCTAAACGCTATTTTCGCAGTTGCTGGAAGAGATTGACCAACGAGAAAAAGTTTTCAGCGAAAAGTCTGCGCCTGCTTTGAAAGGTGGCGAAACGTGTACCGACGAGGGTCCTTACCCTTTTGTTGGTAATAATGGTTGTTGACTGGATTTTTTTTTTTTTTGGGAGTTGGAATAACTCATAATGGATGTGCTTACATACATGTACAGAAGATTCTAATGTGCAAATGATGTATGTATGCCTGCTCTATCAAACTCTACATCCGTCTGTACAGTCTGTACCAATATCTTGTGTTCTCCAATTTACATGCCCAACCAGCTCCCACTCCCTCTTCAAATCTGAACCATCTACTGTCTTCTCCTCGCACTTTCTCCCAGCCCTTCCCCTTTCCTGTCAATACCGCATCTACAACCATCCATGCCGGCCATTTTCTCCCTTCTGCGCCAATGGCGAACTCGGAGATGTCAGAAGCAGAGTCGGCAATGAGGAACAGAGTACCAGGTTTACATTGCGCAGTCAGCGTAGCGAGTAAGGAAAGGGTCAATGGCCGAGATTGGGTGAGGAGTTCGGCGAGAGTGAAGAATAATGTGATGAGTGCAGGAGATTTGCGAGTGAGAAGTCCCTTCAAATCAATGGGACCCGAGGCAATCCCCTTTATGATCTCCCCATCACCATCCTTTATCTCTCCCTCTTTTGCGACGGCGGGCTTAATGGAAGCCATCAAATCTCCCTTCACATATTCCACTTCCAGCATGTCCTCAGTAATTTCCCAATCCATCCGAACCACACCTTCAAGCTTCTTAAGCACATTGTGCCAGTTACCAATGTCGATGCCCGTCCATGTCCAAGAAGGGTGGGCGCGAGGACGTGTGAGAAGGGTGGAACGGATGAGAGCGGAGATGGCGAGAAGCTCGGAGCCTGCTCCACCTCCTAAAGATAAAATGTGATGTGCCGGTTTTTCGGCCGGTGAAGCGTTGCCAGACGCCTCCTTGTCCACTTTTCCGGATTCTTCTTTATCTTTCATCACTTCCTCCTGTCCTTCTTCCTCCGCTCCTTCCTCATCTTCATCACTCTCATCTTCCAAACTCAATTTGCCAAGCTCCTGATCCACACTGCCCTCTCCATCAAAAACTTCCCCAACCAGCTGGCCCATTAACTCCCTGAAACAAGCCGCCCTACTAGGTACCCATCTCCCTGCATAACTTTCCAGTAACCCTTCCGGCCCACAAAAGACTTCTAACCATTTCTTGTCATACAATAACCCCTTAATCTTCTGAATCGTGGGTTGAAACTCGTCAGACGAAAGAGTGGAATGGAGCGCGCGGTGAATAAGGGCGAGAAGCTCAGAGTCTGGGGGGTTGAATGGCCCCTCTGCGGGGGGGAGAGGTAGATTGTCAGGGACAGGAAGTGGGGGTGTCTCGGATCGAAGAGGTGGAGGATGGTGCAATTTGCGAGTGTGTGTCTGTTGTTTCTTCCCACCGTGTTTCTTGAGAGGGCCGCCTGAGCGTGATCTGTGGGTCATGATAATAAATTCAGACCTTTAGGGAGTGGCGAGAAAGCTCAGACATATACACCTTGCAGTTGTTGAATGGATGTTGCGACAAGCATGATGCATGCAGGGAATTCAAAATCCACGATGAAAGATTCTATGGTGGTGACCTCATCACTTTAAACCCCCTCAATTGTACCACTTTACATAATCTGACTATATCTCCGCCAAATTCCGCACTCCTTCGCATAAAAGCGAGGCCGAATTCGAAACTCTTGTTTCTTTTCTCTTCAGATCAAAAAACATGGTTTTCCATCTGCCATGCTCCTACGTCAGATTATTCTACGCGCTAGGGGTGCTCATGGAGATTCACTAGACGGACGGATTAGTGTCTCGAAACTATTAGGAAACCCTTCTCTCGTTGCCTACGTGGTATGGGAGATGGGTGCTGAATGTCTCGATACAGATTTTTATTGGGGCTTGTTGTGTCTTTTATAAATGTATGGGTCTTCAGGACAGCGTGCTTATTTCTGTTCAGGCTTTTTTAATCTGTTCCAAGACATAAGTTGATTTGAAATTGTATGTCCTGGCAGCAGAAATGAGTTCGATTCTACAAGGATGAAGTACAGTCGGTGCGTCCTCGATCCCGATTATTCTGATGTAACAGGGGCTCTTATGTTTTGTCCATGATTTGCAAGCTCTGACATATAAACAACAAGTGCAAAACTTTTGGAAATGCTGCATTAAAGAGGTTTGAAAGACATCTGAGCTTATATGGAGGAGATGATTTGGATGAGCACCTGCGAGCTAGCCGCAATAATGGGAAAGAGGATATAGGGAGTTCCTTTTTCAGACGTCAATTTTGTGCGACACGAGGCTTTCCTGTCCCTTTCTTTGCCTTCCAAAGGATTTCCTAGTGTGTCAGAGACGTGACAAGAAGTTGGGCTCGTTTGGAGATGATCTAAATGCTCTGTGAACTTATAGAAGCGGCCTGCGTAAGTGCTTTAGGAGTGAAAATAGAATCACCGATACTCATTGATTTTCTCGTTATATGCACACCATTGTTAATTTTCGCTTATAGAGCCCACCTCTGGCTACCACATGTCTCAAGAGTGAAGGATATTATGCAGGGCTGAAAGAGATATGAGGGTTTGAACGAAGTTACAGCAATCAAAGAAGTACAAATTACAGCAAACGCGGGTCGAATTTACCACGAAAACTAATAACTCGCGCATGCGGGGGAGGACATTCAAAAGTGTCCCGATCTCAGTGCTTTCCACCCTTCGAGGTGCTTGTCGTGACTCCATACCACGGAAAACAAAAGCAAGTGTAACAAATATCCACACTTGCATATCATTTTAATGAGCGCTGCGAGAAAGAGAGTGCCGTACCATTGTGAAGAGGTATTGCATATGTGGAATTAGAAATAGAAGCCGTTTATAACTCTAACGACTCTCGAGCGCAAGATCATTACTACGTACGAGACGAGTGTTTTTAAAAACGTGCATGGGCTCTCAGGTGTTCCTTCCTGAACTCTCACCGTTTGACACCATCATCTAAGTTCTGCCGCGGCCATGCTAGCAGGTCAGCGAATCGTACGAGATTGATCTGCAGAAGAAAAGCGCTGAATTTTATCCTCTTTCTATAAACGTCTCGTTCCTGGACCGTGCGTGTTCGCATTCAGCCGGTTCATTTCAATCTTCCATCATCATACTTCGAAACGGCAACAATATCGGCCGTGGCTGTATTATATCTGTCTTAACTTATTCGCTCTTGTATACTACCAGCAATCAATTGAACGTCATTCGACCTTGGTGTTCCTTTCCAACATGTCAGGAAATGTTGCTCGCGCGCGCGTGAAGTCGCCGTCTTCAACATCTTCATTTCTTGAGACTAGAGGCGGTGATGAGCACGAACCAAGCTCGTCGCATCTGCAGCATGGGAATAGCAGTATGTCTTGGGGCTTTCTGTATAATATGAGCTTTGGTCCTGGGCACAGAGCTGACGAAGCCTGCAGAACGTGGACCCCAACGGCGTTCGACAGGTTAGTGACATACTCGATACAGGCATTGCATGAGCTCATCAACTTTGTAGACCTGCCATCAGCCGCCGACCTCTACGTACCTTCACTCCCAGGTCTTCCTGACATGGCCACCCATCCGACGCATCCGCTGAATATCTATGCTGGTATGCTGCCTTCGTACCCAGGGGAGGGCAAGGGTGGAGGTGAAGGCGAGACAGGGAAAGATGCCAAACTCTAGTAAGTCCGCAATAACGCTCCCGAGATCACCGTGGCACGCATGGAGTATTTAGTACTCAATTCATGTCTCAGCTTTCTGATGGCTAAAGCGCGACGCAACGCCGGTAAAGAACGTGTCATTTTTTGGTTCAACGGAGGCCCTGGCTGTTCCTCTTTCGATGGTTCTCTTATGGAAGTCGGTCCATTCCGGACCGTTCCAGCTAGTGAAACGACAACCGGCATGGTTGAAGCCAAGCTTGTAGAAGGTGGATGGGAGGAATTTGCGACTGTCGTCTTTGTGGATCAACCACCGGGCACTGGATACTCTTATGCGGCAACAAATGGATATCTGCATGATTTCGATGAGGTTAGTAGGAATCACGGAGAATACGGTTGAAATGCTGATATCAATCAATATTTAGCTCTCTGCACATTTCATCGAGTTCTTGCAGAATCTATATACCGTTTTCCCAGAGCTGAAAGGTGTCGATACCTATCTTGCAGGAGAATCCTTTGCTGGACAATACATCCCCTTTTTTGCCGACGCATTGATCAAGTCTACTGAACTTCCAAACTTCCCTCTCAAAGGTATCGCCATCGGTAATGGGTGGATCGATCCTAAAGAGCAATATCCGGGATATGTTGAGTTTGCTTATGAGAAGGGCTTGATAGTCTCCGGAACTCCGGTGAGTGAAACTTTTATTGATCTACATAAGGAACGAGCTGATCAAGTTTAACTGAGCAGGAAGCAGAAGAGATGGAAGCTACGCTGAAACGTTGTCAAGAAGAGATGGACAAGTACACGGATCCATTTACCACACCCGTAAATATCAATAACTGTGGGCAAGTCATGGACTCTGTCACCCGGCCTTTTACCCAAGAGTGCGTGCAATGCCTTGCTTTCCAATGTGGATAAATTGACAATGCGCAACAGACTGAACGGGAAAAAGGTCTGTATGAACGTGTACGATGTCCGACTAGTTGACGACTTCCCTGCCTGTGGTATGAACTGGCCACCAGACTTGCCCGATGTCTATACTTTCCTCCGTGTGCGTTATTTCCTGTCTTCCGTTTCTTCAAGCTCTCCAAGCTAACCGTCCTCATCACAGCAAGATGATGTTATATCCGCGCTTCACGCCACATCCAAAGAAACCGCCTGGGTCGAATGCAACAGTAAAGTCTCTTACGAACTCAACCTCAAAAAATCACACATGTCAGCTGCCGTACTCCCTGGTATCCTAGAAGCAGGCGTGCCGATTTTGATGTTTGCTGGTGCGGAAGATTTGATATGTAACTATAAGGGGATTGAAAGGATCGTAAACGGTTTAGAATGGAATGGTGAGAAAGGTTTTGGGGTAAGTAGTCGGTCAAGGCAGCGATTGTGAAGTCTTGCTAATAAAGGCATAGAATGCTACGAGCCAGGAATGGTATTTCAATGGTACCCAAGTCGGGACATGGCAAACATCTCGAGGCCTCTCATATGCCAAGGTAATATTTGTTTTGATGCGGGATTCCTCCTAATAGAATTTGTTAGGTCTTTGACTCGTCACACATGGTCGGCTTTGACGTCCCTCACGTTTCCAACGATATGATCATGCGTTTCATGGATGTGGATGTCTCCCTTTTGCCAGGTATGATTTCCCAATGGCCATCACGTATAGGCGACGATGAACGCACTGTGATCTATGTTGGTGACGGCGAATCGGGCGGAGTTCCCTTGATCAAAGGTGGCAATACTGACTGGGAAGGTGAGCATAACTCTGTTCAAGCAGGAACTCAAGCAAGTTGATGAAAATACACTTTTTAGCCTGGTACAACGCTATTTTCGCCTTCCTCGTCCTTGGTATTCTCGTGTCCATCGCCGGTCTCTATTTCTACTTCCGCCGCAAGCCTGTCTCATATCGTTCCCGTATTTCTCTCAAGCAAAGAGGCAGACATCGCCGGGCCCATGATATGGATGAGGGTGATGCTGCTGAACGAATACCTTTAGGCTCGGAAAGATTGGGACTGGATGATATTGAGCGGGCGGAGGGGTACGAGTTTGATGATGGGGATGGTGAAAGGTATAGTAACAAAGGTAAAGGAAAAGGAAAAGAACGGGCGCAGGATAGAGAAGAAGTCATGTTTGCGCTTGGGGATGACGATGAGGATGATCGTCATTAAAAGTGCAGCCTATCCCTCACCGCGAGGGTTGTTGTTGGATACTAGATTGACCAAATGTAAACTTATATGCCACATGGAAAAACAATCGATAAAAGCACTGCCTGCTGTTATCAGATAGTCACATTAAAGGATATAAATCAGGTATAATAGTGTATTGTACAATCCGGCTACTTAATTCTAGGGAAGACAGCATCTACAGCACTTGTGAATCAGATAGGATAGGATAAGATGATTTTACTCCAAAACTTAATATCTAAGCTCGACCCCATTTCCGTCGTCTGGGAAGGAAAAAGCCCGGGTGGAAAACATTGATGGACAAAACAGCGATAAACATGGGGATACCGTCCAGACAATCCTGATAAACCTCTGCACGCAAAATGAGCTCGATACCATTGATAATGGACAGACTTGACATACCACGAGAAATGACGTATCCGTTCCAACCCTGTACAAGTTCCACTGATCGATACACACCTCGAACGATAATCATAAGACTACAGATCGCCGTTCCCGCCATGACCCACCACCAGCCCCTGACTACAGCACTCCTTTCTACTTCATCGAATTTTTCACCCTCACTCCCCTCAGTCCCTTCAGTCGCACCACTGCCTGTTTCTCCGATAGGCTCATCCACCACTTGCCTGACCTTGCGCTGATAAGGCTTCTTCCTCCAAGCTCGATACATAAAGTCACAAGCCAAAAGTGAAAAGATGATCATGCTGGCGAGCTGGAAGATGATACCGGCGACCATGATGTTGGTGGGCGCTTTGGGGACAGGGAAATCAGAAGAAGCGGCCCATCCACCGCCGACGGCCTGGAGAATGAGGGAGATGACGTCGCAAGTAACGAACAAAGCCACATACTATGCAATTGATCAGCTTAATCTGATGCGAATGAAGCATAGGAGGAACACAAGACTTACTGCCTTGGGTGCTAACATAGAGTACTGGCGACCGAGGTTTTGGATAGCGATACCCAGAATGGTATAATCCCATGCTAGAAGGAGACACGCCTGATCAGCTGTGGACTTTATCGCCACCCTTTGCAAATTCGCGAGCCAACCTACCACTGAAGAACACGGGTGCGATAATAAGTCTGTACGTTTCTAGTCAGTGACCATCCTTTGAGAAGCGGAGCTATCCAAGAGATCTGAAGGAAAGACTTACGTGATGATTTGCATCAAGAACGGCGGGTTGTATAAGATATTTTGATTAGACCAGTACCGTCCTGCCCATCCTATGATCTCAACTACGTTATCCGTTAACAATTACCCTCACGTTACGTTATACGGACAGCAGACTTACGAGCAATACCGACGGCTATGGTAGGGAAGACTATCCAGTACTTGAATATTGTCGCTTGGACAAGGTGAAGAGCCCCCGAAACTGAGAAGAGGACAATGAAGACGATGGTGACCCACTCTGTGGGAGTGTAGCCGTATGGCGAGGTCAAGCTGTATTGGTCACTCGCTGAAGGCATGTTGTTTCGAATATACTCGTAGTAATCACGATTCTATTGCGAAGAGCGAGCCTGGGAAGATGTAAAAATCGAACGTTGGATGCCGAAGGGATAAAGAAGCTGCCTGTCGCTTGTTGTGTTTTTGTATATGATAGATACACGGTTTGCTTGAAATGCCAAGACGATCGTTTAGTTGACAGAATGATCAGTCAAAGCGGCCCAGATTCTAAACACCGCTATTTAATCACCGGCGGATCCAGCATGGAAGTTTCAGAAAGCGGTTGTTGCTGTGAAAAGGGGACTCTGATGGATGACAAGTGCTTGATGGAGATGAGAACTGGCGGAACATCGCAAAAAACGAATGGCTGTACAAATACGTGTGTATATGGGCGGTCTCAACAGGCCGAAGCCCGTTGCAAAATGCGCGTCTATGCCCGTTGACTCGGCCAAAACAAAGAAGACTCCTTCGTCAGGAACAATCACACTTCCTCTTCCATGCTCCTGTAAATTCTTTCCTTGATACTGTTTTTCATCTGTCACTATGCCTCTTCCAGTCTTCACACATCGTATCTGGGTTCTAATCGCAAATCGCAAAGGTATCGCACCCTGCGAAGTGCAGCTGTTGAGGCTTGGAGAAAGTTTTGCTGCAAGCACACCGACGCCGCCTGTGATGACGAATGCCCTTTTTACGGAATCAATAATAATAATGTATAGCCTGCCCATGACCGACCCAGCCGCGCTTCGGCAGTCGGGCAGCAGGCAGCAAGTACAGATGTAATTATGATACTTCTCATAGAGCAAGCCTTTTTATATTGAACCTGCAAGCGCTGCAACTACATCATGGCTCAACTAAACTTAGACGACGACTAAACTTCATGAATGAATGCAGAGGCAACAGCGGAAACTAAGAGAACTATGTTTGTGAATGTCGTCCAATGTCGTTTGCCCTTGCTGATGAGAGTATTAGGAAAAATCTGAGCATCTAACTGGAATTTGCTTGTTCACCAGGAGACAGCTCCTCTGTCCGCTACCGTCTTTTTATCCAAATCTGTTACTGTATATCCATCTTCACCGCAGCATCAGTTCAGTTTCTATTGCACCTGCCAAAGGATGAGCCAGTATGGTATCAACGCCTTCGCATTAAAGAGCTGTGAAGAGTGATAAAGCTGTGACACTGTGAATGGGAAAAGCGGGCTTGAATATCATCACGACTTGTGGTTACAAGATCATCAAGCAGTAGGGGGGCAGTTAATACAACCTCAAGACTAGTAAAGGCATACAATACGAGGGATTAACTTTGGCAAAGTCGACTACGATCTCCCAACCGAATCCGGGTCTAAAGGTTTGTAAAAGGAATCCCTCGAGAGGATACTTAGCAAGAAACCGTCGACCCACAGCGACCGACAGGATCACAGAGCGGCGTTGCCATCGGTCAGAGCGCATTGTATCCATATACAGATTTATCGTCATCGTTTGCGAGCCTAGGAAAATACTGGGATAGTTAAAGCAGTAGCACAGCTTGTACTACCACACATATGTTACATACGTACGATCGACTTTCCGGAGAGCACGCAGCTCTGTGCATTAATGGCAAGATTCGAAGACTGTCGATCACACCAGTAGTGGGTCGAAGTTACGTATGTGCTTGACTTGGTTGAATACTGACTGAACGGCTGTGTAAATCTATCCTGGAAAAAAAGCGTCCACGATTGCCAGACTTTCGTTGACGATTGAGGACTTCAATCATTCGATTTGATCGACACCCCAAGCTGACATCGCGCCTATAAGTGAAAGAAGAAACGCAAACGTTACACTCCTGCTTGCCTTGAGTGCGCCGACAGGCCAGCCGCCACGTCATATGTTAGGAAGTAATAATCAATATGAACAGTTAAGAAATGCAAGAAGAAGGCAAGAACGTGAAACAAAATCATGCACCACCCACCCTTCTTTTTAATTTATACTGCCGATTACACGCGGGCTTTGAAATTTCTTATGAGGTGTGGTCACGGAGATCTAGGCTCACTCCGGTATTATTGGTCGTGCTGTTTCTCTGCTTCGACTTGTATACTCGACTGCAGTGCATAATAAGAGGAAAGCTCTGCCGCTTCAGCTCAAACCCCAGATACATATTCATTTAGAATAGAAATTAAAAAGATACTCGTTGATTTTGAGCAAGTTCGACTAAGAATTCTAGTCAAAATCTCGATCCGATTTCACAGCCTGTAAGAATGGTAAGTTTGTACTTGAGAATAGAGCATGATCAAGCTCACACGCTATTTGCCATCAGTCTGTCACATTACATACCAACGTTGGGGATATCAAGGTAAATACAGTATCAGTTAAGCTATACCTCGCTAAAAAGATGGCTAACATGACTCATAGATCGAACTCTTCTGCGAAACTGTCCCAAGAACAGCCGAAGTCCGTTACCAAGTCGTCCAGCTGTAAACTCGAGCTAACATCTTGTCATAGAACTTCCTGGCCCTTTGCGCCTCTGGTCAATATGATGGTACTCTATTCCACAGAAATATTCGAGGATTTATGATTCAAGGAGGAGATCCAACAGGGACAGGAAAGGGTGGCCAGAGTATCTGGGGAAGACCGTTTGCGGACGAGATTAGGCAGACCCTGCGGGTGAGTCGGGATGATGAGATGAGTATGGGGTACGCTGATGCCATATTTGTGCAGTTCAACAACAGAGGCATGGTGGCTATGGCCAATGCTGGTCCAGATACGAACAAGTCACAAGTGCGTCTACGTTCCTTGGACCTTCACGCAGATAGCACTAATTGAATACGATTAGTTTTTCATAACATATGCCAAGCAACCAAGCTTGGACGGGAAATACTCTATCTTTGGCAAGTGAGTGAGACGAACCAGAGTAATAACCGGATAAAGGAACATTAACCAGTTTGCAGAGTCATTGACGGCATAGAGACCCTCGATTCCATGGAAAAGACTCCTGTCAATCCCAAGAACAGACCGTTACAAGAAATCAAATTGCTCAACGTCACCATACATGCCAATCCCATCGCGGACCAGGCAAAAGGAGGATTAGCATAGGCGTATTGTGTGTATGAAGAGGTTGGATTTAAGGGGATGTGGAGGTGTCTAGACTGTACGAATACACTAAATTGTAAACCTGAGCATCAAACAAATGCATTTCTATAGGTACATTACACCCAAAACTATTACAAAGTGTTAGCTAGCTTAATTTTTTTCCGATTATTCCCAAAAAAAGGTATATAGAAAAAGTATCATGAGTACCAAGAGTTACTTTGAATTTTAATCTCTGCGTAATCTCGATGAGGGATTGCACTATGTGTGATTTCAAAAGTTTCCTTGGCGATCTGCAAGGTTAAACGTCAGCTAAACCATTGTAATTTTCTTCAACACCATTACTTACTTCCCATGTCTCCATATCCATCTCGAGCACGGCTTGGTTCTTGGCCAGGTCACCATCTTCCCCAATTTCTTCGTGCACCGTTGAGCCTATACCGAAAGATTAAAAAGAAGACCCTCTATCATGTATGTCAGTTATACTCACGGGCCATCACTTCGCCATCCTTCTTGACATAAATACCTGCTTGTCCTTGGTTGATAAGGAAAGAAAGGTAGAAACAATTTTCGACAGTCTGACCGAAGTCATCAGGGTTGACAACGAGGCGAAAAAAGTTGACCCCTTCCCCATCGAGATCCAAACGGGCAAGTGTCTTCATAACCTATCCAAGTGGTACAATCAGCAATCATGCACCATATAATTTTCGTTCGCTCTTACAGTTTTGACATTGGTAGTGAATTCGTCGCGAGATTTGGTCGAAGCAGTTTGGTTTTGCACTTCCATGGGTCGAATTTCCTGAGGGACGTCCGCCTTCGCGCGCCTTTGAGCAATCTTTCGGACTTTAGGCTCTGCCTGCAGAGGGCCATATCTGCGGCTACATTAACAACACCATACACATCACAGGTTGGGACTCTGGCTTACAAGAACTCAGCACCAGGAATACGTCGATAATACCTCGCTGCCATCCATCCAATCTTCTCCCAGTCACCGAGAGCACCCTTCCTACCTCGAGGCTCTGCCCCTTCCTCTTCCTCATCAGAGTTGACTTCCGCATCCATCATTTCCACACGGTCAAGACCTAAATGACCTTTCATTCTGTTTTCCATAGTCAGTCACCATGTGCGAGAGCGATATGACTGGCATACTTGATAAGGAACTCGTCAACATCAAAAGTCACGCCGTCAATTTTGAAGCGCTTCGCCAAGCCCATGGCATTTTCAGTGTTCGTTCGCAGAAGATTCGCATCCAAAGTACCGATACCAGTATCCTTCACTAGTGAGTAAAATAAATTAGGTTTTATCTTTTAGCTACAATGTACATGCCTCTCACCATTCTGAAATAGCAAAGCTTGCTTTTGCAATGCTTGGGCAAGGTCACGGGCAGTCGCATTAGCCAAGTTGGCCTTCAACTCTATTGTACCATTCCCAATGAGCTCCGTTGAATAGTATAGTCAAATTATAAGTCCCTTACCATCCGCTTCGCTCTGAAGCGCCCTATATTCCTTGTTCAACCGTTTCTGCTCTTCGGCGTCTGGTCTCTGAAAGATCTCAGAAACATCGGTGATCTTATGTCGTTTTTGTGTCTGAGTCGCCTCATGAAACTCATCTCGCAGATTATAAGACTTTCTCCTTTCAGAATTTTCCGGTATTTGTGATGGGCCTGATTCTTCGGACATTGTTGTTGATGTGGGAGTTATTAATGAAGAACGAAGACTTAAATCGCAAACAAAAACGAAGGAAACGCGATCCGAACTTACGCGAAGGCCAATATTTGGTGGGCAGACGCGACGCGCCAAATCTGATTCCGTCGGTTGACCGGACCTCCACCGAACATAGACGCCTAAGTCAAAGAGTGCTGAAAGTGTTCATCTGTCGCCTCTTCCTAACTTTTAAGCAAAGAAATACGGTTTTAAGCTCAATGTCGGCCCCCAATCGCGTACCCGACTCACAACCAAGGTATCTACCTCTTTGGAAATATGGAAAATTAGCCTGACATTTGTGACTAGTAGCGAAATAGGAGATGAGCCGCCTCCCAGTATCGTCGAACCAGGTAAGCTTTTGAGGTCCAGCCGAGCTTTTGTGTCTCTGACATGAGCATTTATAGATTTGGAGAAGTATGAATATGGCTTTCCACTGCGTCGTCGAAAGTCTAACATTCGGTTGTCAGTTGTTTTCGTATTCTCATCGCTACAGACAACCACATAGGATATGCGGAGAAAGATCCGGTCCGAGGACAAGACTCTATCAACACCTTTCGGGAAATACTAGAGTTGGCTAGAGATCACGATGTCGATTTCATTCTTCTTGCAGGTGACTTGTTCCATGAAAACAGGCCAAGCCGAACATGTATGCACCAGACAATAGCTCTACTAAGAGAGTTCACCTTGGGTGACAAGCCAATTGAAGTAAGTAAATTTGGAGCCGCAGCCTTCTTATGTAGCTCATGTTTGTAGTTTGAACTTTTGAGTGATCCGATGGATGGATCTACGCCTGGTTTCTCGTGAGTGCTCCCGTTGAGAACCCCTCGCGGCTAGTTGACTTCAAAACAGTTTTCCGGCTGTCAACTACGAAGATCCAAATATTAACATCGCCATTCCCGTCTTCTCAATTCATGGTAACCATGACGATCCCCAAGGCACTGGTCCTGTATGTCCAACGTTGCCCCTTTGCCGTGGCGTGTCTAACCGTCACAACAGGAGGGTGCACTATGTGCATTAGATGTTCTTTCCGTTTCTGGAGTCCTTAACTACTTTGGGAAGTCAGACCTTGTCGCTGATGAAAGTGCTGCCGATAACCCAGAGAAAGGTATTCATATCCGACCAGTTCTTCTGCGGAAAGGTACAACGCATGTGGCGCTGTATGGTTGCGGTAACATCAGAGATCAAAGAATGTATCAGGAGCTACGGGCAAATAAGGTCAAGATGTTTATGCCGACAGGAGGTGATG
The DNA here is from genome assembly GCF_000149245.1 of Cryptococcus neoformans H99. Classification (NCBI taxonomy): domain Eukaryota; kingdom Fungi; phylum Basidiomycota; class Tremellomycetes; order Tremellales; family Cryptococcaceae; genus Cryptococcus; species Cryptococcus neoformans. The sequence goes on from NC_026750.1 coordinate 175,682, forward strand.
TACCCGATAGCGAATGGTTCAACATTCTTCTCGTCCATCAAAACCGGTGAGTTGATAATTTCTTCTCGGAATTAGTGCAAAAGTATGGTGCTGACACCATTGTTTCCGCGCAGCGTCCGACATGGCCCCCAAAATTACGTCCCCGAAAACATGTTTGATGATTCTATGCGACTTGTCATTTGGGGCCATGAGCACGATTGTAGGATCACACCTGAGAGCGTCGCCGATAAAAATTATTTCATAACGCAGCCTGGAAGTTCAGTGGCCACCAGTTTAGCACCAGGAGAAGCAGTACCAAAGTACGCAAATATCGTTTATTTTCTGACAGATGACGAATGCTAATGCTATGCCCAGGCATGTTGGGCTTCTGTCTATTCAGGGGTCCCAATTTCAACTCGAAGAATTACCTCTCAAAACGGTGAGGCCATTTGAGTTGGACGAAGTTGTGCTGTCGTACGCTGCGGAGCAAGGAGCTGTAGATTTGAACGATAGAGATAGTATAACTTCTTTCCTTCGAGAACAGGTGAGTAATATAAGATATTTTGCGTTTTGCGCAGTCTTATCGCTGATTGCCGGTCTATAGGTGGAAGCTTTGATTTTGCAGGCTAAAAAAAACTGGAAGGAGAGGAACAACGGCAGCACCAAGAACATGATGCTTCCCCTCATCCGACTGAAGGTAAGTAACTCGGTGGTGAGTATTATATAAGCATACTCTCATGCTCTTACACTGCAGGTCGAAACAACGGATGCCAAAGAGATGGTCAATCCGGTCAGGTTCGGTCAAGAGTATGTCAATCGCGTCGCCAATCCTCGAGATATCTTGCAGTACTACCGTAAGAAAAAGAATGAGCGAAGTGAGTAATCAGTATCCTTCAGTTTGAGAGACATCTTGTTAACGTAATGTAGAGGTCAAGAATAATCCTGATATGCCAAATATCAATGATGATGAGTGGGAGGAAGATCCTGAGTCTTTGACTGCCGATGAACGACTCTCCAAACTTCGTATGGCAACACTTGTCAAACAATATCTCCAAGCTCAGAGCTTAGACGTGCTGGTGGAGAATGGGATGGAAGATGCTGTGATGCGCTTTGTAGATAAGGATGATAAGGATGCTATCAAGGAGTGGGTGTGGTTTTTCTACATATTACACCTGTTCTGACCGACGCGCGTTAGCTTTGTGGCCGACACTCTCAGAATGGTGGGAAGGAAGATGAAGGAGAGAGAGGTTAAAGAGGATGACGTTGATCTTGCGGTGAGTGATCCATGTTTCCATTGTATCGTTTGCTTGGCTGATTGTGCAATTGTCCGATGGCCAGATGGCCGAGGCAAAGGAGAAGTGGGTTCTTGACCCTCTGCAAATTGAATCCTTGAAGGAATCAATCAGCTAATGGTAGTGACTTCTAGGGAATATAACAGATATGCCGACAGCAACCCGGTTCCTTCTCAAGTATGTACATTGACTGCCTCTTTCGATGATTATACTGATACCATAGCAAAAGAGTGTCAAAGGGAAAAATAAACAGCGGGATTCAGACGTGGATAGTATGAGTAAGCGACCTGTCATGATCGAGATTTTATTATTCTAACTGTAAATCAACACAGTGGCAAGCGATGATGACATGGATATGGACGAGATGCCGACTCAACAGCGAGCTCCAGTGAGACGTGCAACCGCGAATCAGCCAGTTAGATCAGCGAAGGGCAAGGGCAAGCAGCCTTTGGTGAGTTCCATTAAACGTGTGCTATTAATGTAGCGTTGCTGATCGATAATCTTCTCAGTTTGAAAACGCTTCAGAAGAAGAAGAGGACGAGGAAGAGGAAGAGGAGGAAGAAGAAGAACCTGCGCCTAAAAAAGGTCGAGGACGAGCAGCAGCGGCTTCGACCAAGAAAGCACCTGCGAAAAAACCACCTGCAAGAACGCCAGCTAAGTCGACGACAAAGGCACCAGCTGGAAGACGCCCCGCAGTCAGTCAGCCCTCGACAGGGAGAGGAGTAACCCAATCACAATTAACGTGAGTGCTTTGGTTTCTGAAATTCGTGAAAGAAACCACTGACTTGACGCGACATAGGTTTTCAAGGTCTGGTACAGGCAAGGCAGCAGCAGTGCCGATCGAATTGTCATCAGATGAGGATTAGAAATGAATGAAGAGGGAATCTGCGAAACCAGTAGTTTATTCTTCAACGTCAAGTGAATCGGATCTGATTAAGATCTTGATCACTGCAATAATTAAGAAGATATTCTTTCTATGCTTGATGATCCCTTTACTTTAGCCTTTTACTCTTACGTCACAGTCGTTGTGAAAAGTTGTGAAAAGTACGTAAAGTCGGCATTCCATGCATCCCCAAACCAATACAAACTTTTGCTATTGCTTTTACTTCTGACTATCTTTTACACACATGCCCCATAGTTACTCCATAACCCCCAAAAGAAAAGAAAAAAGGAAAAGCTGAACATTTTACTCCTTGGCGACCTGGAGGACGATTCGGCCGGCAATCTTGCCTTCTTCGAGACCCTCGTAGACGCTGTCGTCATTAATCAGCAAGCGGCCTTGAATTATGGATAATAGCTGAACTTACGCCTTAAGGTCGGCAAGAGGCTTCTGCTCAAAGATGACCTTAACCTTTCCATCCTCGACAAGCTGGAGGGATTCAATGGCGTCTTGTCGGTTACCGACGTAAGAACCCTGGATTCGGATGCTCTTGAAGACAGTCCAGAAGACGTTGGCACCCATCTCGGCGTTGGGGAGACCGACAGCGACCAAAGTACCAGAGGGTTTTAGGTAGTCGATAGCCTGAGAGTAACCAGTCTTGTGGGAAGCAGTCACAATAGCAGCGGCTGGGCCTTGACCCCCAGTGGCAGCCTTGACGTCGGCAACGAGGTCTTTGGTGGTCTTAAAATCAACCCAAGCATCGGCGCCGAGAGACTTGACCAGCTTCTCCTTGGCAGCCCCAGTGTCGATGGCAACGACCTTGAGACCCATGGCCTTGGCGTACTGGACAGCAAGGTGACCGAGACCGCCACCAGCACCGGGAAGGGCAACCCAATCACCGACCTTTGTGTTGGAAACCTTGAGAGCCTTATAAGATGTGACACCAGCACAGAGGATAGAGGCAGCACCAGCAGAATCAAGGGAAGGGGGGATGGGGGTAACGTGGTTGACGAAAGAGACGACGTATTCGGCAAAGGTACCATCAACTGTGTAGCCAGAGAGCTCGGCATGGTCACAGTCTGGACGGATGATCAGCTTTGGAAGCGAAGTCCAAATATACAGAAGATACTCACTCATCTCGAAGCCTCGTCGGCAAGCCTCACAGGTGAGACAAGAGTTGGCGAGCCACTTGATACCGACTCGGTCACCGAGCTTCACGGGGGAATTGACAGTGTTAGCACCAATGGCAACAATGTGACCGACACCTTCATTATTAGTCAGCGACTTGCTTCCTATAAAAATTCGATCGGCAAGGGACACTTACCTTCGTGACCACCAATCAAAGGATTCATGGGGGGAATTGGCCAGTCACCCTGCTTGGCGTGCAAGTCGGTGTGGCAGACACCGGTGTGGGTGATTTTGACGAGACATTGGCCGGATTTCAGTTCGTTGGCCTGAATGACCTTGGCCTGGGTGTCGATCTCGATGGCACCGCCGACAGAGGGGACGACGGCAGCGGTTTGAGTCTTAGGGATGGAAACGCCTTGAAGAGTGGTCATCTTGTAAGCTGTGTCTGGAGTTTGGGTCTATGTTAAGTCTGGAGAATCTAAGAGGTGAAGTACCGGAGTGTCTTTGCTGCGGATGTTTGTGAAGGAAAGGGAAAATCATCTGGATGGAGGTGGCCGTTATATAGTTTGAGGGTGCGAGGAAAAGTATAAACTTGGTTGGCATTCATGTCGATCTGGATACATAGCCGGAGAATGAGCCGGTGAGAGATGACTATGAAGGGCGGAAGTCATGTGAGGTGCCTCTCCGGGGTCTTATATACCGGTGATACAGCAATGGGAGGTAGGCCGTAGATAACAGATACATACTGCTTGGCTGTTGGGGAATGAAGCTAATCTCTGATTTGATTAGCGGCTTAATCGCAGTAGTTTCCCGCTGCGCTCCGGGGTTTTGGGCCGGTGTTGCCCGGTTTCACCACCATCTGACGTAAACCCAAACCTCTCCACCGTTTCCAAATTCCCCATCTGTCTCGTAATCAAGTGCATACATGTTCGTTTTAGAATGATCGTTGCTCGCCCATTCAGTAACCAGGATATTCAGTGCCATGGAATGTGCGTTGCGATAAGCTATAGATCAAAGCAGACTCGTAGCACTTTGATAAAACCGAAAGATAGGCGGCTATCATTAAGCGGAGACGCGTCCGATCAAATGCACGACGCGCTTATTTTACCGTTTTCCCATGATAATGACAAGTAAGGATGATAAAATAAGTCTACGTAGATAATCAATAATAACCGTTACAAATTTGAGCACCGAGCAGAGGCAACGGTAAATGACTTTCCTACGCTGCTATCTGATCCTAATGCCGAATCTGCGAGAGCGGGTGCACAATTTCTGCCCCTTCTGCTTCGCTATACCCCTTGCCGCACCGGCTATTCAAAGCTAGACATTATACCTGCAGACGGAGTAGTAGTAGTAGCCAGCGCGATTCATTTGATCAATGGAATATTTTTATTAGTATCCCCATAAACTGGCCGTGCGGATGAATAGTTGCCGGTGGATGAACGAATCATTAATGGAATGATTTAATATTATACTTTTAATTATCCAGTGGTGTATATTTAGGACTAGGATCACAGTGAGCAACGATCGCATACTATTATTACAATAATTATATGGTATAGGTGGTAGAAGTGCGGAGTGCTATACTGCTGTCTTGTTCCCTCGACAAATACATCGTCCCAGCTTCTGCAATGCAACTTAGACCGATGGCGATGGTGTTCTGTGTCGATGTACAGTTTCAATACCATTTACTACTACAGAATTTCTTGCTGTATCTTACGCGGTTGTCAGAGATGCGGAGGATTGATCGAGCTGATGTGTCCAGTTTTCTTAGAGCGATTACGTGATGATAAGAGCCTCTAACACCGGTCAAACGCCGGAGGAGGATGTCACCAGTTGCATTAGATGATAGTCAGGCAGCTCTTCGTTGTCCTGCATGAATAATAAGCGCATGTTGCATGCTACGTAATCAAGTGTTGTATTAACCAGCAGTGAGCATGATAAAAACTCGCAAACTGACTCGTACTATGTCAGAAAGTGAGAGTGCGGAGAGCGAAGAGTCAAAACCAGTGACCGGCGACCGGTCACTCAGGTGAATTTCACTGTCGCCGTCGGCCACGCGGCACATGATAGGCTTGTTGATATTTAGGTTCTCATAGGCAATTCGGGCAACTCGTGAGGAGTTTAAACATTTCGAAACTGACAAAAGGAAAGGGGGTCGCCTTTATGATGAGGGACATGAGCCCTTTTGGATGTGCATCATTCCAATTCACTTCGTCCTAGGAAAAAGGGGTCAAATCACTATTTGTTCTAGATATTCCGAACAAGGACCTGTTGCTGTTGACAGAACGACGGTAACCTGTGACGACGATATATATCCGCCATATCCGCCCCGTAATGGATGATAGAAGATAGAAGCTTCATCTTTCATCACTGCCTACTATCAGTCATCGTCCGTCATCAACAAATGTGCAACAAAAGAGGGAAGTTGGTGGACTCAGTCTTTCAAGACACAGATTATCCTGTGCATTATTCAACAGACCAAAGAAGGCGGAAAACAGGAAAAGAATAGTTTAATATAAAAAGGATGGAGGATCACTGATGAAACAGAGAGTTCCCTTGCTGAGCTTCGGATTAACGGACCAGAGCCTATACCACCTTACCCTTCACAACTAACTCAGCGTACTCAGCAACATTCAGCACGTATGAATTACGAGTCAAGGATAAGCATACATTTAGAAGAAATACAAACTACAGACAACATAACTACAAACAACTGTCAGATCAGGATATTTTGGGAAATATGCGATGGGAAAAGCGTGACGCTGTAGCGTAAAAACCCCTCAAGTCTCCCACGGACATGCGTCCATTATAGGTTCCGTCGGCCTCCACCCATGATATATGGCGGACTCTACGATTGTAAAGGCTGCTAGGGAATATAGTCTCCCAAAGATTTGGCTGTGGCGGTCATAATACATACGATGGAAGTACCCTATGTATCTGATGGTAGATTGGTATAATGACGATGGTAACGATTAGTTAAGCTCGTGTCTCATGTGAAGCTGGCTGGTGTTGCTGATCCGCATTAGCGGTACTCTTGCTGTGAAGCATAGGTCCATTTGGACTGTGTCTGTCAAGACTGCATACGAAGGTAACTACTCTAAGATAGCCACCTAAGAAGAACAACTGTAGATTAGGGTAAATACGATAGCCTAGATGAACTAGGAAAAAGAAAGTAAAAGTAATAAGCTATCCCACTTCAACGGCTCTACTACTCACTCCGCTCCCTGATCCCTGCGGTAACTTCTGTCATGCCGATAATTTGGTGCTCGAAGTGATGTGACATGGCCCGTAGGGCCATTGCATTATTATAACGCGTCGACGCGTATGTCTAGCTAGTTACTTTTATAAAATATAGTAGCCTATAAATCTACCCTAAAAATAATTGCGGAGAAAGGGAAGATAATCTATTGCAGGGCCCGAGAAACCAGGAGGAGCGAGATCCCCTTTCCTGTTTTCTTCTTATCTCTTATCCTTATCCTTATCCTCTTATTCTTTGCCTTGCCATCGAGCATTGAAAGTCAATGCGTCGATGCAGTCCGTTACGCATATAACGTTCAGCAAGGTAAATAACAGTGACGACGAATGGACGATCATGCAACGTTCTCCATCTTTTTGCTTCGTTCCTAGCACTCACCCACCGCTTTCACCCTTTTATTTTTGTGTAATTAGCTAATTAAATGAGGCGAAGCCGAACCGAGCCTTTTCATTTGTTCCCGATCTTTTTCGGCTTCCATTTCATTTACCCTTCGGGCCCCATTTCTTGCACTTGCGCACCTCAGACTTCGAGCCTCGAACTTCAAGCTGTTCCCTTATCCTTGATCCTTATCGATCATCATGTCCCATTACAAGGTGCAATTAATTTGTGTGCCACGAGATCCAGGTAAAACAGGACACAGGACAAAAACAGGATGTAGGATAGAAGAGAAGACAGTAACAGAAAACCGTGAGCAGAGAGCAGGAGGAGGGGCAGGCGGAAAGAGGGGCAGAGACGGAAGACGCAGAGAGAGCACAGTAAAGAGGCGAAGAAATATGTTGCTACGTTGCATGTGCTGTGGTGAGTCACCTTTACGTCTGCGGAAATACCCTCCAGTCTTCGTACACCATTTCGTTTAGCAGCTGCTTGCCCTTCATCCTGTACCGGTCAAAAAATCCTGCGGAATGTCCTGCTGTTAGTGCGACGTCGTGAAATTTCGACTAAAAATCGCTCTCCTCTAGCCTCCAATATGCTATGCATGCTGTTGGCTATAGGGCTTCATAATGCATAGTGCTAAAATCTTTGGTCTCTGGACTATCTGTTTCTCATGAATCACGCACGATCCTTCATCCGACTCCGATGTCGTTACTATCCGCCATTCGAGCATCCAGACTGCGGCAATCATGGATTAGGCAATAGAAGGGAAAACCCCAAATCTAATGGTTTATCACTTGACTTCCGAAGATAGACGGACCCTTCTGTCTTAGGGCCTTCGAATTTCGAAATCCGAAACAACGGAAGGATGTATCAATTTAGATGCGGAGGCGCTTGATTAGATCCAATTTATTGATTTGCTGCACACACGTACTCATACCTATCACAGCCTAAGATCAACAAATACGAGGACATTTATATAGGCAAAAGCAATGCATTTCCCACCCTTTTCTTCCTTTGGGTTGATAAAACACCCACTATGACCGTTCCGCTACAGTCAGCACCAAAAGTTGAGCCTCCTCTAGGCCCATTTGCCACTCTGCCACCAGACGTGGCTGGTCTCAAGAAACTCAAGATTTTGCTGCTTGTCACTTCGATCAACTCGTTCACCCAGCGTGTGTTCAGTTATCTGCAATACTTGGGCTTGGACCAAGTTTCGATCCAGCTTGCTACCAGCGATGAGGATATGTTAGAGGCTGCTGAAAGCTGGCAGCCTGATATCGTGCTCTGCCCTTTCCTTACCAAGAAGCTCCCCCCAAGCATTCACAACAAGGTGAGTTCCAGTCTTTCAACCTAGCGTACACGTCCTCTCCACACTGTGAAGATCTCGGAATTGTCGCAAAGGACCTTATGCTGATGTGATCCGATCAATTTGATCCGGTTTCCTCCTGTCTTCCGATCACTTTACATCAACCCCTTTCAAAATTCCAGTGGATCACCCTCGTCGTTCATCCCGGCCCTCCAGGTGACGCTGGACCCTCTTCACTCGATTGGGTCCTCTTGGGCGACACTGGAACTCATTCGTCATCCGCCGACCTTCTTGGACAACTCCTCGACAGCATTCCTTCCCCAACACCGCAAAGATCTCATTGGGGCACCATTTGTTTTCAGGCGACAGAAGATCTTGATGGAGGCGCAGTATGGGCTTGGGAGCAATATGAGCTACCTCGGCTCGGGACGGTCACAAAGGCGCAGGTTTACCAGGGATACCATTCGGCAGCGGCTATGAGCTCCGTGATCCATGCGTTGTGTCGGGTGTACAAACTCACAGCTGGTGCCGGCTTACCCAAGGGGCAGTGGATGAGCGTCGTCCCCAAGGAAACTTGGCAAACAAGATGCGTGAGCTTGGGCGAGACATTTATGGGGGGGGAAACACATGAAAGACCGCTCTTACAATCAGCCAAGCGCCGGCCGGATTGGGAGAAACACATTGCCGAGGATGTGTTGCGCATCTTGAATGCGGGTGACTCTCAGCCCGGTGCCATGTTGCACCCTCTCACTACAGATGCCAAATCATCTCTCTTTGCTTACGGCGCTCATTTGGAGAACGCTTCTATCCCTTCAGAACTGTACACGTCCTTGGGGTATGAAACGTACGATCTAGTTCCTAATGGTCGAGCTATCGCCAGTCGAGATGGTGCTGTATTATTTAAAACCCGTCAAACTACGGGTGCGTCTGCTGGTATTTGGATTACCCATGGTCGAGTCCCAAGAGGTAAAGACAAGCCGATTGATCCTAAAGTACCAATGGTCGAGGCCATCAAACTCGGTGGGCACGGACGAGCACTGGAAGGTGTCCAGGAATGGAAGCAAGATTCCTGGGAGCAAAAGGAGGACGAATGGCAGGAAGTGTATGTGAAAAGTGTCAAGGAAGGCGAGGGGATCGCTCAGCTGGTGTATTGGAACTTTTAGTTAGTTTTCAACTTGTTTCGGTTCGTTCTAGTCAAAAAGAGTTGAGCTAATTATCACAGTAACGGAGCTTTCACCACTGAAAACTGTAAAACCCTACTCTCCGCCCTGCAATGGGCTACGTCCCCCGAACGTGGCCATGTCAAACTTGTCGCTCTCATGGGCGGCAACTATTTTTCCAACGGTATCGCCCTCAATACCATTGAACACGCCTCTTCACCCGGTCTCGAAACATGGCACAATATCAACGCTATCGACGATATCGTCTCGTTCCTCGTGTCGGATGTGTCCGATGACAAAGTGCCGGCGTTTATGCAAGGTATCGAGCCGCTTTGTAAGCGCGGTATCGCAACCGTTGCGTGTGTGCGAGGGAATGCGGCTGCTGGCGGGGTGGCGCTGGCGACGGCTTGTGATGTGGTGCTTGCTGGGCGAGGTGTGGTGTTGAACCCTAGTTATAGAGGTATGGGTCTTCACGGCAGTGAACTGCATTCGTAAGTTTTCTCCGTCGGTATTGCCCAAACTGATGTTACGTTTTTGGCTAATCCACGTCTTCTTTGATCAGCTTTTCCTACCTCCAGCGATGTGGATCTATCCGCGCTGCGGAGATTTTACGTGAGATGAAACCTCTCAACACCTCTCTCGCGCAATCCTCCGGTCTCATTGATGGTGAAATCGGATCATCCTCACAGACTGTCCTCGAGACCGAGCCATTGTTCGTTAAGGCTATTACATCAATCCTCACCGCCAAAACCTCTTCTGCCCCCTTCTCTTCGGCTCCATGGGCCCGCTCTTCCCCTCCTTCTTTAGGGGGGGAGGATAGGGGAGTATCGTCAAAATCATGGATCGACGACATGTGCACTACCAAACTATGCACTTACACCACCTCCCGCACTTTCCCTCCGCTCCAGCACTACCGTACCGAAGAACTCTCACAAATGCTTCTTGACTCTTTCCACCCTATCCGTTCACAGCGATACCACACCCGACGTCACAGATTCGTTTGTAAACTCAAAGCGACCGGTACACCCGCTCGATACAAGTTGCACGACGGCGTCGTTGTTGGACGTGAAGGAGAGGGAGCGGTGCAGGATGAAGAGGATAAAGAGGCGTTTGATGATGCGCCTGGATGGGAAAGGGGGGAGGAATGGGGTTGGGTGGGGATGGCGATGCCTGAGAGTTTGAAGACGAGTCAAGTGTTGAGAATCCCGCTTTATCCTTCGTCTTCTTCGTCTCCGTGTCCAACTCCATCTCCAGCCGCGGAAAAACCACCAGCATTTGACGAAGAGTCTCGTCAACCCTCGTATCTTTCCACAGCGACGAGTACTAGCAACACCTCCGGTCCGGATGAGTCTTTGCCGCTTACCCCTCGCGCAAGCTCGCCGCCTTACCATATCATCAATGGGGATGACAATGGTAAAGACGAGGGTGGTGGCTTTGCAAAACCCTTGTCAATTACCGACAAACTTTACACCGCCCTAGGGGTCAAGGCGAAAACCAAAAGTCCCAAACCTTTTTTCAGCAAGAAGAAGAAGGAAAACTCGATCCCCCCCACCTCCCGCATATCTGCTTCCGTCCCTGCAATGTCCCACCCGGTACTGAAAAGACCACTGGGGAAAGGTGAACAGATGAGCGAATGGCCTTGTTTGGTGACGGGTGGTGAGGAGTGGGAAGGGAAGCGGGGGAATGCCGTTGCTGAAGATGGTATCAAGGTGGAGAATGTAGTTTAAAACGTCATGTCGTGAGATGCTCAGCTAGAGCTTTCGGAGCAAGGAGGGGGGTTTTGAAAGTGGAAGCTTTTTGTGATTGTACATGTTATGTCTTTTGGTGTATATTGATCTTCTCTACAAATGTCATGTCTAGAAATGAACTGATGAAAGAATTTATATGTTGGTTTTATTTCTTTCATCGACGCTTTTCTCTCGTTTCCATATCAATCGTCATTTCACAGCATGATATTATTATCGCATCTCTTTTCCTCCAGTAAAAGTATTTTTTCACTTATCTCTCAGTCCATTGGTTTATCATGATCCTGCCTGTTATCCACAATCGATTGATTCAATTGTTTTCAAATTCGTATCTGACAGTACCAGCCGATAATGCATCGCTGATTGCTCCACGCGCCGGCTCTACTCTTTTTTATTTATTGCGCCTTGCTAACCCCGCCTACGGTCTTGCCTTTACCCAAAACCTTTCGGCGCTGTTTGAGCATGTAGGTGTAGAGGACATAAAGGGCTAAAAAAAGGTCGGAATATTAGCCCCTTGCTCGACAACCAGAAGAGAGACGAGGACATACCGGGCCACCAGAGGAGAAACAGTCCCGCTCGCACAATCTCGATCCAGCCCCACTCTTTCTGCGCACCGGCCGTGCCGCCTCCATGTTTCGCAGACCACCAAAGCACTTCTCTCCCCACTTTAGTCTTCATGATCTCCCTCGGCGCCTGGGCCATGACGTTCGTCACCGCCCTGCTGACGACGGGCGCCAAAGCAGGGAGGGTCGCGAACGAGAGAAAGGCCTCGGACGAGGCGCCGAGCGGGTAGAGCGGGATGAATGTTGTGTAGCGGAGGTAGTTGAGGAAGGGGGCGGAGACGGAGAGGAGGGAGAGCGCGTAGAATGAGTAGCGGATGACTTCGGTGAGGGACCAGGCGAGGAGCATGGTTGTGAACAGGGGGTGGCCGTGAGTCTGCACGGTGGAGGTCAGTCAGCCTGGACGGGGGGGCATCAAAGGGGGACAGCGGGAACGGCGACGCACAATCTCCGGCGCGGCCTCGACGACGCCCCAGACGGTCCAGAGCCGGCTGGCGACCTGGCTGGCGACGGTGCCCAGCGGACTGCGCACCCAGCCGAGGGCGGCGTGGACGACTTCGAGCACGGCGAGGGTCTGGGTCCATTTGGTGCACCATCCGAGGTTGTGGTAGTCGTATGAGCCGCTGAGGCGGTCCGCGAGCTGGTGCCAGGGGGGGCGGGAGGGGGCGAGGAGGAAGGAGAGGGTGAGGACGAGGAGGTGGCCCCAGAGCAGGGCGGAGAGGATGTTGTAGCCGAGGAGGTAGAGCCGGAGCGGGGAGAGGCGGGGCGCGGGGGAGAGCGACGAGCCGGGCTGCTGGGCGTGGCGGTGGAGACGCTCCTGCTCGAGGGCTTGGCGGCTGGGCGCAGCGACGTGGGGCATGGCGGCGCTGCGACGGGTCAGCGCGGGAAGAGGCGGACAGAGATACGCACAGCTGCAATGAGAGGCGGGCAAGTATGGATGGGGATGCAGAGTCAAGGACGCTTTGGAATGCAGAGTGTAGTGACGCTTTTGTGTCGGACGGGAACATCCCGCATCTCACCTCCACCCGATACGGCAACCACAACGCACACAACGCCGCAACACTCAAAGCACAAAAGTGCAACAGTCAAAAGCACAGCAGACATCAAATGCATAATATACATATAACACATCTAAACCCTTCTCTAGCCTTTGTCTTATGCCGCCTTGATCCTCTTTCCAATTTGCGCCTGGAAACCCGTCTTGATCGCAGACACGGATCGTCCTAGAAAGAACATTAGTACACACACCATTTGCGGTAATAAAAAGACACATACGAGATCCACAAGACTCGCAGGTCATAAAGTACAGTCGGTTCTCCTTGTCGAGAATAGTGTCGGGAGACTTGCAAATCTTGCATGTAACGTACTCCACTGCGTCCCACGTCAGCATACACGGTCTTACGATACGAGACATCCACTCACCGATATACTTTCTCAACACGTTCTCAATCTGTTTTTGTGTATATCTTCCCTTCATCACCAATCTCTGCGCACCGTCCACACTTCCGGTCGTACCCAATTCAGAGTACAAGAACTGAATAACGTGCTCCGGCTGTCTTCGCATCCTCCTGCAGATATCGGTAATGTTGGCAAAAAGAGTCTTCTTTGTACCTTCTCGAGCGACTTGAGGGGGAACGATGGTGTATCGTCTCTTCTCACCAGCAAGTTCGGGATTGTGGGCGTGTAAGAGGTTGAAGAATCGTTTAAGCAATTCGGGGTACGTAGGCTCTCGGTTCTCGACAACCCACGCTTCCTTGCCCGACTCGCTAGTCTCTCCCTCGCCGGATTTTTGGAACACGTCGTCTCCGAGGTCACCCTCAATATCCGCATTTTCTTGATTCTGCTCAGCGTCGAGGTCTTCCAGTTCTTTGGAAAAATCGGTAGTCTTCTTGGACTTTTTCTTCTTCATCGGCACGTCGAGACCGTCAACAGTGGCAGAGGGCTCGGCAGATTCCTACATCATTTCCCATCCCACAGAATATCAGTAATCGACATTTACTTGAAACAGAACTTGCCGCAAGAAAAAAAAAACGCACGAGGTCAAGTGGGATATCCTTCTTCTTCTTCTTCTTCTTTTTCAAGTCGGCAAACAGGTCGCCACTGTCCTCTGCAGGCTTCTCTGTGCTAGGTTCGGGGGTGGCGACCGGAGCCTCAACCTTGGCCTCAGCCTCAGGCTTAGCGGCGGGAGCGGGAGCGGGGGCGGCGGCGACAGGAGCAGGGGTCTCATCGGCAGGAGCAGGGGCAGGGGCCGGGGATGGCTCGGGAGTCTCTTCAGTGTCGGCAACGGCAACCTTCTTCTTCTTCTTCTTCATTCCAGCGAACAGGTCGACATTGGGGTCCACTAAGCGTAAGATATGTCAGCAATGTAACTAGGAAAAGAGTTTTCGAGTCCCCCTGGGCATACTTTTTGCACGAGTACGCGTTAGTTGTGCCGAAAAGTTTATCTAGGCGTTTCTTCTTTTTGCTTGATGCAAAATCCACGGATTTCTCAAATAGCGATTTCTCGAATAGCGATTCCACAAAATACAAGGAGAGACAAAGAAGCAAGTCCTCGAGTGGGTAAGTGGGTGGCGGAAATAAACGTCGGTGTTTGTCGGGGAAAGCGGGGGTGGCATAATTCGTCGTCCGCGTAGCCCAGAGACCCCTTTCTCTCTTTGCGGACTCTCCCCCCTCCCACGTATTGCTACTACACGCTTTTCCTTCTCTCGAATCCATCCATTCACCACTCATCACAATGCTCTCCCGCGCAGCCAGGCCAGCCATCGCCCTCGCAAGGACCGCCAACCAGCAGCAGGCCGGTATGGCCACCCTCAAGGAGATTGAGCAGAGGTGCGTAGGACGCTTTCGGCCGGGAGAGACCGAGAGGAGAAGAGGACGCAGTGTCAAGGGCGAACGAAGGCGTTTGGTGGAAATGGTATACTGGAACCGGTGCTGATATATCGCAACAGGTTGAAGTCTGTCAGGAACATTGAAAAGATCACCAAGGTGAGAGAACACAAACCGCACCTTCAGTTGCCATGGTCACACAAACTCACTTTTTAACCCAATCCTCCTCTGCAGTCTATGAAGGTCGTCGCTTCCACCAAGCTCACTCGTGCTGAGAAGGCTATGCGAGAGGCCAAGAAGTACGGTGCTGCCAACAACGGTTAGTGAACTTGGTTTCAAAGAAAATAGTGAGAAAAAAAAAAAGCAAAATGACCTAACACCACACTCCCCCTTTAGAATTGTTCAAGCACACCGAGGCCCAATCCGAAAGCGAGCCCAAGATCCTCTACGTCGGTATCTCCTCTGACGGTGGTCTCTGTGGTGGTATCCACTCTTCCATTTCTCGATACATCAAGAAGGAAATGGCCGAGCAGCCCGGTGCCCTCGCCGTCGTCGGTGACAAGCCCAAGGCTCAGCTCTCCCGTGCCATGCCCCAGGCCTTCAAGGTCTCCTTCTCCGCTGTCGGCAAGGACGTTCCCACTTTCGGCGAGGCTTCCGCCATCGCCGACGAGATTGTCAAGAACGGCGGCGAATGGGATATCGTCAAGATCGTCTCCAACAAATACCTCTCCGCCATCTCTTACGAAGCCGGTACCACCACCGTCATCTCTGCCAAGGCTCTCCAGGAGGCCGCTGGTTTCCAGCAGTACGAGATGGAGGAGGATGTCTCCAAGGACCTTGCCGAGTTTGCTCTTGCCAACGCCATTTACACTGCTCTTGTCGAGGGTCACGCTGCGGAGATTAGCGCTAGGAGGACTGCCATGGAGAACGCTTCCAACGTGCGTCCTCTTCTTTTCTTTTTTGTTTCTTTCTTTCCGTCTTGCCGGGCGTGTTTGCCGATTTGCTGACTTGTCGACATTAACAGAACGCTCTTGACATGATGGGCTCCCTCCAGCTCCAGTACAACCGTGGTCGTCAAGCCGTCATTACCAACGAGCTTATCGACATTATCACTGTGCGTCATCGTTTCCATCTCATCACAAAAGATTTTGCCACATTCTTACTCTTTTTTTTTTTCTCAACAGGGTGCCTCTGCTCTTTAAGCAGGTGTATTGTGATAGTGTGATGAGAGGTAGGGGTAGAATATAAAATGATCGCTTTTAGCGGAATGCAAAAATAAGAAGGATTGACTTTGGGGGTTACCTTTTTGCGCATATTGTCTTACTACTCACTCTCCTCTCCCCATCTTCTGTTATCTTACTCGATGATTGGACGTCTGAAAATCGTTAATATGAAAGGATAGCAAAATGGTAGCGTACTCTGGATAAGATAACAAAGGATATAAAAGGGCCGAATCAAGATCAAAGGGGGTTCCCTCCCTCCCCCCTCAATCGGCGCCTTTTTACCATATAATCGAAGGGTATGGTATATAAGGCAATTTTTTTTTCCGAAGCGTCTAGAATTGCGACAGTCGTGAACGATCAAGACATCATGCCCGAAGTCAAGAAAGACGACAAACAAGACAAGAAAGACGACAATCCAGTCAACAAAGATGATAAACCCCTTCCGTAAGCTTCCACCCCACCTCATACCATCCTTTTTCCGATCTCCCCTGCTCAACGCTGATATCCTGTATCGAACTTTATTGACTCGCGGGGTGTGAACAATAACATATATTGAAAAAAACAGTAATGTCTTTTTCAAAATATCTATCAATGGGAAAGAAGTGGGCAAGGCGGTGATCAAGTTGTATGACGATGTGGTCCCCAAGACTTGCGCCAATTTTAGGTCTTTGTGTACTGGCAAAGTGCGTTTTCATCTTCTTCCATTTCGACAAGGGAAGCATCATTTAAGTAAACTATTACTGACTAAATATGAAAACTTGCCTTAATTCTTTCACAATTTAACATCATCCACATCAATGACTATTCAAAAATACAGAAACCAGACCAAACCCCACTCCCACCCTCATTCACTTACCGCTCCACCCCCTTCCACCGTATCATCCCCAACTTTATGATCCAATCCGGCGATTTCGAACGACAAGACGGTACGGGCGGGGTGAGCATCTATGGCGAGAAATTCCCGGATGAGAATTTTGAGAAAAAGCATGATAAAGTTGGATTGGTGAGTATGGCGAATTGTGGAGCCCATACGAATGGGAGCCAGTTTTTTATTACGACGGTGGAAAAGTGCGAGTGGTTGGAGTGAGTCGGGCTTCCTTCCTTGTTTCTCTCTTACTCCTTCTCCTTCTTCTTCTTCTTTTGCTATCTTTTGTTATATCTCTTCTACTTCTGAGTGGTCTTGTGATTCCTGAGAATATGTCTGCTGACTTGATCCGAATGAAGCGGGAAACACGTAGTGTTCGGGGAAATTGTCGAAGGCCTGGAAGTTGTGAAAAAGGTGGAATCAAAAGGGAACAAGGAAGGTAGACCTCCCAAGGACAAGATTATCATCTCTGCCTGCGGAGCTGTCTAAGATCTAGTCTTGCGTCTCATACGATCATCTTTGTGTATCAGTAACAGAGGTTATACAGCTCTATATACATGATGCATGATGCGCTACAAGTCGTGTGCGGTACGGTCATCAATTACTTTTAAATGTCGGTCAGTGGGAAGCCATGGGTATTTAATTAGATTCTTTCCTGGCTATAAACATTAATCGTCTCTTTCATTCCCGATACAGTAGGACGATGTTAAAAGTCTAGCCCCCCGGAAACCCTTACAAAATTATTCCCTCGTTTCCATCCTTACCACCTGGGCGCAGGCGCAGTAACGGGATAGCTGACAGTTTCACCGGCGCCTTGACTCTTCTCAACCCGAATGTCAAAGAGGAGCTCGGACTGAGGGGTGTATTCTACTATCGCATAATTTCTTCGAGGCTGAACAAACTGTTACAGGTGCATTGTCAACATACTGCCTGGAAAAGAGGTAAAAGTAAAAGATTGTGGCGTACTTTGCGGCTGAGCGTTGAGCCATCGGTATCTTTACCGAAAAGGGGTATCATGTGTTCATCTGTGTCCTTGTCTACATGGTTCATTAGCTTTCGCATATTGTTGACAGAGTTAGATGACTTACAATCTGTTATGATTAATTCACGAGCAAATTGACAAGATTTTAGTCAGCAGGAAGCTCTGGAAAAAGCTTATGAAACTTACGCAAAGTCCTATGTCTATGCCCGCCCAACATGGCCACCATCTTCGCCGCCCCTCCAGGAGGAGGGGTATTGACAATCGCACTCGTAATCACGTTCAACATGTACCTCCAGTCCTGTTCCGGTTTTAACGCTTCGGCACCCTTCTTCTTCTTTGTGAATAAACATCCAACAGCCGCAAGGTGAACGTCACCACTCAAAAAAGTGATACGCGCATGCAGTTGTTTGGCAAGTTCTTGACATTCAAGCACTAGCCAATTCCGCTCCTGTTTGTGAGTATTTGCGCACCAGTGGTCGTTCAAGTCGTCGAGAAGCTCGGATGCTTGGTTGAACTTGTTGACCATACTGCCGAGACCAAGGGCGTTGTGGCGCGCGAGGATGTTGACGGGGTTCCATTTCAGTTCGAGGAAGTGTTCCAGGAAAGACATTCGTGGGTAGGCTAAGATACTATCAGCAACCATTTCTGTACATGACAAAACCGAAGGGGCGCACCAATGGGCACACCCAGAAGGATGACTAGCTGCTCAATCCCTTGCACCTTCTTTACTTCGTTGAAGGCCTTGGCATAAGACTCTGGTCGACAGATCTCAGATAACCTGCGTTCAGCACGGCAATCAAGAGCCAGAAGGGTGACCTTGGGGCCGAGGTAGACGAGGAGGGAGTGAGAAGGGAAAGGAATCCAGGGACCATTCTTGTCCCCGATAATGAGAGACTTGATGGCATGAGTTCCGGGGACTGGGTTTACACCATCGAACGCGTCTGTGTTATAAATGAGCATAGATTGCAGTACAGTTGACAAAAGTTCGACTTACCACAAACGAAAAGTTGGAACAAGAGAAACCACTACAAGCTTATCAGCTCATACAATTGCTAGGTAGGGCAATCCACTCACAAAGTAGCCTCGGCTCCCCACGAACGACATCACTGCGGCACTCTGCGTTTCGTCGTCATATGTTCCGAAACCATCTGTGGCATTGTCAGTAACTGCTTCTCCAGCTGGCGTAAACAACCCTACCGATCAGATCGTGATCATCAAGCATGTTCACCCTAGATTCTCATCATCAGCTAGTAACCAATGTTCATTACCTGAAACGGACGTACATAGGAATTGTAGAATTGGCGCGACCAAAGGCATTGCTCCTGAAAATCTTGCAATAGTGGTTGAAGCTAGACATTACGTTAGAAAACTGGAGGCGGAAGTATGGAGTATAACCCCATAATAACTCACTAGAATCTATCGATTGCTATTCTCTATTTAAACATGTTAGCAAAACAGGGTCGAATGACCGGTGACCATAGCGCTCACCATTTCATCAGTCAAAGGGTGGCCAAGTTTGCTCTTCCTAGTTGGCGCATTGATCCAGCCTAAAATGTTATAAGCCATCAACCATGCGGGATTTTGCAATATTACTCACTCTGTAACTCGGGCTCTCTTGTCACAGCATCACAGTAAATCTGATCCCCTCCTCCAACCATACAATGAAAAGCCTTTTCTTGGTGTTTTAGGAGCAAGTCTTCCCAGACAGGGTCGTAACCTGAAGGGTAAGGACCCTTAAAGTCGTCAGGATTGACACCGGATGAGAAACCTGATATTAAAGAAATGTGAGTCCGATGAGAGAAAAGGTTGAAGCGGTATGAGCTCACCATTACAGCTGTGGGCCGCCCAACGCATGTTCTGACCCAAGGCAGGAACAATGAAATCCATCTCGGCACCTCCATTCAACCTATAGCGGACGGCCGTCTGAACCTTTTGCAGGGGAATCTCAATGATGAATCTGTGGAAACTCATGTTACCTTCTGGAGATGCGTAGGTGAATATGTTCTGAGAGCCGATGGTAGCCGGAGGAAGGAGCCGTATCTCTGGCTCATGGAGGGTAGGCTGTTCAGCAGAAGGAGGAGTGTAAGGGTGGAATGAAAGGTTGAGGTATGGCGGAGGATCAAGCACAGAACCTCTGTCAATTGCGTCAGCCCATTAAAGTTCATTTGCATTATAACAACTTACTCATCGCGGACGACCTATGGAAATGTCAGCAATGTTATCGAAACTTGTCAGGAAGCACAGGAAGCACACTCACCACCATGGCAGCACCTTGCCAGATGTTATCCTTGACAGTGTAATACGCCAATAAAGGTCCACACATCAACTGCAAATGCGGCTGCATCTTCCCGCTCACACTCCAATGCCTCTCCATACCCGGCCTGCCATCTGGAACACCAAGCGCCGCCAGATTAGCCTTATCACCAATTATATGGGTATGCCTCGCAACCTCTTCAGCAGTAGGGCCAGGAGAGGTCTTTGTCCCTCCTGCTTCACCGCCAACCTCCAAGGCGCCTTTATCAAGCCCACTAGGGGCACCGGCATCTTCCTTACCGCCTTCTTCCTCCCTGGTACCTTCAGTCCCAACTTTTCGCGCTTCCTCGGTGTTGGCATTCACTTGTGGAATATTGTGAACATGCTCTCCTGGGTCGGTGGGGGCACCTGTGGGCGGTGCCTCGTTACGCGTTTCCGGCGCCGGAGGCTGGGCCAGAGGCTGAGCTGGATCGTTGAGTGCACCGACGACATTACCTTCCTGCGTCACCACAGCAGGTTTTGACTTGCTGAGGTATGTGTGGATGTGCAGGCCTGGGTGCGCGTAATATGAGGCGTGAGATGCCGCGGCAGCGTCTCGTGCGAGGTGCTCTGCACGGTGTTTGGTTCGGACAGAGGTGTAGTCCCTTCCACAAAGATTAGTCAAGTTACGAAAATAAGAACAGAAGTCTGCTTGACTTACATGTTTCCTGCCAGGTAATATTAAGGCAGATAAGAGATGAAAAAGGGGCGAAAGGTTGGGAAAAACACTGCGTTCGCTTGATTCTCGACGGCTAAAAGTTGAAGCTGTGGCCTGGTGTCCTTTTCCTGCCGAGAGAACAAAGGAATCCCCGGAAGGAGTTGATGAGCGAATGCAACACGGCGGCCGGGGAAGGAGGGCGACTCACTGCTGGATATGCTGTAGACGAGAGTCAAGTATGAGCAGCGGTCGAGAAAATCTATGCGAGAACCGACCAGGAACGGCCAATCCTCGGCTGATATTTACATCAACAAGACACTCTCGTAAAAGTAATAGCGCTTAAAATTCCACGCCAAGACTTTATCATCAGCGACGTCATCGTCATCGCAGCAGTTCAATTTTGAACAACATTTAAAATCCCAGCCGCTCGATCGGTGATCGCCAGTCAATGCAGACATGCCTGTTACGTTGCGATACATACTGATATGAATGGAAGTAAAAAGTTATTGCTGTTCACTAGTATAATTGTTCATGGATATATTACAAAGTACACTGGTCTTAGTCCGTTTCGTTCGTGCGCATCATCCATCAAGATTATGTAGGAGGTGACATCAAGGGCGCTGATCTTCTCGAGCAGGCAAACATTTGACAGTCATCGAAGTATGTGGTGTTTATACGTTCCGGAATTGAAAGGATTGTTGCCTCGTCGTCTCCTATACTCGATTTTCATGTTGTCTGGCACAATCGGTACGTCAGCTTTATGCCTTGCTGCACCGCGTACCACTCACGCAAGTTGGGTAATCTTCTTGTTCTTGGCGAATGCCGCCTGGATGCTATAGAGTCGGTTCAGTCTAGGGGCCATAGTGTCGTCAGAAGACGCCTGATACTCCAGATGGGCGATTTCGTGTCCATACATATGGTCATCCTTGGGCGAATCATACCTTCTCGGGGCGTCGTACGCAGAAAAAGAAGGTCCTTGCTGATTGATTTTTGCCTGGGCTTCCTTGTCCTTCGTTTGCCTGTTCCGGTACAGATAGATTGCGACGTAGCTGATGATGGAGAGGCCAATGACAATCAGAAAGATACTAGCAATGAGTCCAGCGCGGTTGAAAGGATGAAAGTCGTTCGGATCACGTTGGGAGTCGCGTAAGCCTTCGGTGGCAGAGGAGGCGAGAGAAGCGACAGAATACGTGGTAAGGACGGAGCCCGGGACAGAAGAGACCGGTTTAGTAGCAGTGGCGACCGCAGATGAAGAGTCAGCCGTTGAAGTGGTAGGTGATTGATTGCTGGTTGTGGGGTCGTGACTGGTGCCAGAGACCGAGGAAAATGCATGAGAAGTTGAGATAGCAGGTGACTCCGTGGCTTGCGGTGCCCTCTTGACCAATTCACCAGCTCGGCGCCTTTTTCGGCCACTACGGCCAATCAATCACTGTCTTATGTTCTATACACTACCAACCCACGATTCGGCGCTTCCTTGTTGAGGTGAAGGGTTCTTTTCCTTCTCATACTTCCCAGGATCTTCCACAAGGAGTTCCATAGCTTCCTGCTTGGAGTCTGTCCGCTTGCTAACCTCATTCCCAGACTCATCTACCCAAACCCACTCATAGCAGTCATCGAGGTCGACCGAATTGGCATCCCTAAAAATATGCTTTTAATCCGCATACTTTGTTCGGCTGGTACGAATAACTTACTTGAGTGCAGAAACAGCGTCAATATCAAAAAGCCTCGTAGAACCATTTTGAGGTTGAGATCTGCCAGAAACCTTGTGTCCAGAAAACTGTGTTAGACTTGGGTCGACCTGAGGAAATGCAGGCGAGATTGTTGCGCTTGCACTAACCTTGTGCTCTGGGTATCGATTCGAACTAGCAACGCCACTAACGTCGATTTTCTGACGGGGAAGGGTGCTAGGGTTGGCATCGACCCTGTGCACCGGCAAGGTACTAGCTTCATACACTTCACTTTTCTGTGGGGTCGGCGTGCTCGACAAAGAGGTACGGATTGGATCCTCAAACTTTATCACTCCATGGACGGAATGGGCTTGGGTTGGGGAGGAGCTGGGATAACTACCATGAGTAATTGCGATGGCGTCGGCGATGGCCGAAGTATTGATCTCGGCGTTGGTCAGCGGAGGGTCAGTGGCAAGGAGAAATAATAGGGCAAGAAGACGGAGTTGAGGACGGGAGATGAACATTGATGGTTGGGTAATATAGGGTTATATAGGGTTAGAGGGTTCGATGCTTTTAAAGGATAGATTGGGATAAAGAACGAAATTGGTCAGTAATATGGATAGGTATCAAAATAATACAAGCATGAGGGGGGGAAAGAAATGAAAACAGGTGCGAGATACGCTTTATAGGGAATGGACGAGCCAGACGAATGGCTTAGTTGATTTTAGTGAGAGAGCGAATTGCGCACGGGCCTCCGATCCCTATTTTCGGTGCAGTTTTGGAAGGCGTAATCGTCCGCTTAACAACGGTCCTTCACAGCCTGGACTCGAACGTAGACAATCCTTGTGGTACTTACAAGAATGCTTGAGATCGAAATGCAAATGAAAGTTGAATAGCGAGTGATAGCTAATAATATACACCATCTAAGCCACAGACTCTTCAGCCTCCTTCTTCTTCTTGACTTCCACCTACATTAATACATTAGCTATGTTTAGACTTTCATGACAGATTGTACAGACCCTCGTGATCTGATCCACCGGTACACCCTTCAACGCCCCCACCTGTTGTCTAATCATCTCCACAATCTCATCTCCCACATCACCTTGAATAACAATCTCCTCCTCTCCTTGAGGTGTCTTGCTCACGCTACTACCGGTAGCAAATTTCCCTGCAAACTGTTTGGCAGCCTTTTTGAGATCAACACCAAATAATTCGAGGTTTTGGATATGTGTCTGGTGCTTGCGCTTTGTGCGTTCAGAGCGCTTGATGACGATCTATTTAAAGGAATGAATATACGAAGCATTTACACAGGGATCCAAAAAGGATATCTCATACCTTGGTCTGTTCCTTCTTCTTGGCTTCCGCTTCAGCCTTCTTAGCAGCTTTCTTCTCCAACTTGGCCGCATCCGCTTCGAGCTTCTCCTGCTTGTCCAAAGAAAGGGTACCAATTCGACTCGCCAAAGCGCCTGCACATTAAATCAGCATCCCTTGCCCTAGTATCCCATGGTATTATGTGATAAAATTGGATACCGACTCACCTTCACCCCACACCCTCTCGTACTCATTCTTGTCCTGCTCTTCAAGCCATGCCTTGCACTTTGAAACTGATGGTCCGAACTCGCAGTATTCGGTAGGCAAACTGCAAACCGCGCAGTAGAAGGGGTGAGCCTGCTTGGTGGAAGGGCCGCTAACCGTTGAAGCCATTTCAGTGCTGATGGTAAGGTGTTTAGCGAGAAGTGCAAAGAATAAAGATAGATATGGCAACCCTGAGATGTAGTGCTGCTTCTTCTGCACACTTTGTTGTCTGCTGCTTGCCGAAAGAGCTGGCGAAGTGGAGTTTAAATTATCTCCGTGAGATGTTTGATCAGTTTCCGTCGGCAAGATGCGCGGGCGTGCTGCGTGCAATGCTGCGTGCAAAACGAAGATGTTTGCGCGGAATAACAGCAGCTCTCTTCTGGCCTTTCTTGCGAAATCACCTCTGCATCAAACTCACTTGCGCCGATCAAGAGCCAAAACAAGGTGCTCTGGGCAACAGGCGCTACTTGCTGGATTGCAATGTCGCTCATACGCAATTGCTCTGGCGTGGTCATCCGGTGCTTCAAACACGTTGAATACTTTGCCGATTGGGCAACAGGCGCTGCTGGCCCTGTTTTTGTCTTCTTATGTTGGCTTTTGATAGGCTCTGGGGGGCTTTTGTTCTGTAAGTTTGCCTCAGCGTCTGGATGAGATCAAGCTAATTATAACTAGTCGATGTTGTTGCTCGAGACCTCTCTTTTCTTTCCCTTCTTCTCCTCTCACCTCTCCTCGTCCTTGTCCCTCTCAATCTCTACCTCCAATACTACCTCGTTACCCACGTTCCACCTGGATTCCCAGCACCTCGTGCATCGGGACCTGATGGAAATATGAGCTGGATCGTGCCTGATACCAAAAGTATATGGGCGCCGGAAAGGTGGGGGTTCAAGAAGATGATTAAGCCCTTAACCGGCAGCGGACGGCCCGAGGGGGCGGCAGAGACTGGAAGGAGGGTGAGACGATGTAGAAAGTGTGACGGACCTAAACCAGAGGTGAGCTTCTTCATACGGAAAAGTCCTCAGGTCGAATGGCTTATCAACATCATTTATACATCTAGAGAACACACCACTGCTCGATATGTAAAAGGTGTGTTTTAATGATGGACCATCACTGCCCCTGGATAAACAATTGCGTAAGTTGGGAAAGGAAAAAGCTTGTGAATAAAGCATCTAATAAGTGTCAAAACAGGTTGGCCTACATAACCAACGACATTTCGTTTTGTTCATGTGTGTTATCTAAAGCCGTCAATGACTATTTCGCCAATAGTGACCTCTTTTTTAGGTCGTGGCTATCAATAGGATGTTGGGTTGCCGCAGT
This sequence comes from Cryptococcus neoformans H99, assembly GCF_000149245.1. Classification (NCBI taxonomy): domain Eukaryota; kingdom Fungi; phylum Basidiomycota; class Tremellomycetes; order Tremellales; family Cryptococcaceae; genus Cryptococcus; species Cryptococcus neoformans. The sequence continues at coordinate 200,768 of NC_026750.1, forward strand.
CCTCGGATATCATCGGTTCCTCGACACATTCAAATATCATTCCGAAGTACGTATCTGCAGCCAATGAAACGGGCGTTTGCTTATCCCGTCCCCTTGAATAGTGGAACTCATGGACACCCAAGCTGGGATGGACCATCATTTGGGTCCTCGCAGTCGCCATAGGTGGGCATAAGATTTCATCATATCGTTGAAAGTTAACCTTTTTTATTTGTCAGGTATTGCTGTACCAGTTTTGACATTATGGCATCTATATATGGTGTCAAATGGGGAGACATCGATCGAGTCTCACGATAACGCCTACCTCGCATCAAAAGCAAAGTCCGAGGGTCTCGTACGCATCTTACAATGCCCATTGATTTGTATCAACTGCTAAATGGGATATAGATCTATTTAAACCCCTATGATCTTGGAAGACGGCGTAATCTTCAATTGTTTTTTAACCTCGGTCCAGGGGGCTAGTGAGTTTCTGGACGTACTGCTTTATTTGCCCATTAACAAAGTCCTTTTCCAGCCCTGCTACTACTCTTCTCTTTCCCTTCCTTATTCCCCCCGCCACAAACGGCTGGTCCTTCTATAGACGTCCTTTACCTTCCCACCCCTTAGCATCCATAAAAGAACTCCACGCCCCCGAACTTGGCGAAGGGCTTATCGCGCGCACCAACGCTTCGTCTGGACGTGGCTTGGGACTGGGTTTAGGATTGGATGTAGGCGGCAATGTCGGCAGTCATGCGGAGGATGGATTAGGAGGGTATGTTATGGGTGATGATGGGAGTCTAACAGACGATGAGGAAGGGGGAGGTGGGTATATGGGCTAATCATTGGTATTTCAAACCTTTATGATTCTATTCAAATGAAAATCATATATGGGCATAAACCATTTCGAAAGGTTCAATATGGGTTACAGTATGCTTGGCTAATATCCGTAAACATCACCATATCGTCTATGCACATTCCACTATAGTACTTCCTCAAAACAGCATTTAGTTACCAGTCAGTCACGTGAAGGCGGACAAGGCGGACGAGATGGTGAAGGAAAGTGGTGGAGGTGCCGCCCGATTGGATGCCTTGGCAATGGCGGGATCTGGTATTTTGTGCACAAGATTCTAAAGGGGAAAAAAAGTTCAAGATAACCTAATTGAGATGATGTAGCAAGTTAACGTAGTTGACCAAAAGGGCCGCATGGAGCTTGCGGCCTTCCAAGCCGAAGCCACTGCTACTGGCAGGACGGAGGAAAGATGGGGCAGGGAGGCAAGGTGGAAGGTGGAGGACGATAGGAGCAATGAGGGGGAGAGCGGTCGAAATCGAGTGGATGCATGCCGAAAGTGCGCGATACAATGCAGAAGCCGCATGGCGCAATGCTGAGCTATAAGGATGATCGAAAAACATGAAGCAGCAGGAAAGGGAGGGGAGGAGGCTGTTGAGGATAGAAATATCAAGAGGACTAATGCGATCTAGACGAGGACAATGTGGTTGATGGAGTTTGCAAAAAAGACGCCATTGAGACGGAAAAACAAGCATATTGGGAGATAAGGCGGAAAGAAAGACCTTACTAAGCTTTTGGTAATACTAAGAATAAAAGTATTAGAAGGATAGAATGAATTAAGAATTGTGAGTGCTTCGTCATGGTTCAGTATAGTTCAAGTGGTCCAAGTGACTATGTTCGTTATAGATCACCATAGATAGTTGTCTGACCCCATCCCTTGACGACTTTTACTTCTTTCTGCACCTCTTTCCTCCTCCTATCAGAACCCTGACATGTCTCTGGAGTGAGGGGGGCATCTGCCTCATCATGCGTCCTCCTCTATCATCGTCGCTGTTCTTTCCTCAAAATCTTCTGAAGTTCAGCCTGTGAGAGAACGTCCCCGTCCGCAAGCTCCTCGGGATCGTCGTGTTCAAGGATGTAATTGTGAAGCATTGCAGTCATCTAGAAGCGTTGTCATAGGTCAAGCATACTTTGAAAGCTGTATGATATACCCCGATCCAGATAGTTGCGCGAATAACGTGGCGGTCTGCAGACTTGATTTGGGGAGACAGAAGATTCAAGCTCTGGAAACGCGCCTTCCAACGCCCGATTGTGTGCTCCACTTCTACCCGAATCTCCTAGATGCCGTTGTTGAATACTTTTGATGGGGTGCCTGCGTGCAGTGCGCTTATAGCTGGGAACACAGTTGTTGTTGGGTGCGGACGAAGCCGTTAACAGTGGGAAGGTATTCCTTGCCTGAGAAGCAGTTATGTGAGTGTTGATATATCTGCACACTGGCGCCCAACAACGAGCAAAGTTAAAGAAGAAAGGTTCACTCTGGTGCTGTTGTTACATTCACTGGTCATGACAAGAAGCAGGTGCTTCATTGGAGACCGGCTGATGGAGGGGAGGCTTTGTATCATCCTCAGTTGACAGCCGTGGGAAAAATAGTCACGCGTCGACAATCACCGACGGGAGAAAGGATTGACGGACGCCAAAACGATCCGGTCAACTGCGATAGTAGTACCTTCCTTAATATTACCATATATCCGGCAGATCAGTATCATCCCCCTTGTCGGAGGAAACAGTATGGACGCCTCGATTAAAGGAGCATCAGATATCAAAAGTAAGCTGGGAATGATTGAGAGCACATCCGACAGCTAAATAACCTTCCGTCCCAGCATTCGTTCGTCTGCTGCAGTGTGCGTCAAAATTCGGAGATGATTTGCACATCTGCATCGGTGAAGGGCTAGTGAGTACCTCTGCACAATAGTGACTGAACTAACTTGGCCCCTAGTGGGAAATGTCTGCAGTAGATTCATCGAAATCCGCCTTCTGTCTTTTCAAACTGAGTAAGGACTTCTTCTACAAATGGGAGAAAAGGGTTTCTGGACAAATAATGTGTCGCATATTAGTCAAGGTAAGCCCAGCCAGTTTATATATGATAAAGCACTGATGCACTTTAGTCCGTCATAGCGGTCCTCGGTAAAAGCGCCCAAATGTCCACCGTTCAACGTATAGATCTTCGTATTATCGATCCTTCTGATGAACTCAAATCGCGGCTCAGAAAGCGCCGTAGAGGCGGTCGTGAAGCTGATGGAGAAGAACAAAAGGTTTTTGTGGATGATGGACCCGCTTATCCAGATGATGATGAGGCAGTAGGCGGTATCGAAGCAAAGCTAATCATGAGACTAGTCTGCGATCACGGTGAGTGGCTGGCCCTGCCTACCGCTCGTACGGGTGGTCTAACAGCAAAATGGCAGGGGTAATTCGCAAGCACTCTTTGCATCTCGGTACAAGCGAATTCAACCGAGCGGACGTTAATCCGGAGACGACCCCTTCAGGCTTCACCATATCCTCCCGCACTCTGCGTGACTGGCTCGACCATTTTTCCATCTCAATGCCTACTTCCGGCTCTAATGCTTCGGGGGGATTGAGCCAATTAGGCTGGATGTTTGCTAAGGATCATGTGAAAATAAAATCATGGGAAGGACCGGGAAACGGAAATGCGGGCCTTAGCACGGAGATCACGGTCGATACTGAAGAATTCGAAGATTACGGGCTAATTGAAACGCGATACATGGACGACGGAGGTACTCAACAAAGGGAAAATCCTGAGCCAAGAGTAGATTTGACCTTGCCTATGAAGGAGTTTAAAGTGCGTGGTCAAGCTTAATGCCGGTCATTTCGAAATGGCTGACTGATTTAGTAGGCGACGCTAGTGCTCGCAGAGCAACTGTCTATTAATCTAAATATGGCATTCTCCGAAGCAGGTCAGCCTCTTACAATCACAAACCTGGAAAATGAGCTCGAATATATTCAGCTTTTCTGCGCTATCGCCACCCGCGAATGTTATGCTTTTGCAGATACCACATTACCACGCCAGGACTCTTCTGCCCACATGAGAACTGCACAAATACCAAAAAGTCGAGCAGCGACAGCACAGCAACCGGAAACGAGTAATGCCGCCACTCCCTCGTCTAAACAAAGAAGGGAAGAGCGGAGTCAAAGAAAGGGGCCATCGCGTCTCACTTTAACGGCTCAACCAACAGACGAAGAAAAGCTGGTCACTGTCTACTTGCCAGAAATTCTCCATACTCAAAAGCAGCTCTCCCAACGCACTTCCGACCATATTCACCCACGTGCAGAAGGCGCTGCTTCGGCTTCGCCATCTTCCAGGCGCAGCAGCGATCAAGAACCTCTGTTCCTCCCCCAAAGTCAGGATGCTGGTTCTCCAGAAACCCTTCCACCACAAAGCCAAAGGCACGCAACCCAAAGTGGGGTGAGAATGACTCAACGGGAAGTTTTAGAATATGCAGGATTAGGAGATGTGAACATGGACGAGCTCGGGGAGGAGCTAGATTTTGAGGAAGAGGAAGAGGTGAGGGCTTCTTCTCAATTGGATGATCGAGTCAAAGCATCAGGGAATTCAGCGCATCAAGAAACAGAAGACGAAACTGGGAGACGTCAAGATGTCTACGCACACAGGTCAGCCAACACTACAGGCGCCGAGGAGAACGATTTTGCATGGGATACGACCATTGATATGGGTCCATTGGATGGTCAAGCTAGGGCGCAATTTGATGGAGGGCATGTCGAAGCAAAGGCCGAGCATATGGAGGTAGAAGTAGTGCAGAAGGATGACGATCTATCAATGGAGGAGTGGGATGAAGAAGATACAGACGGACTGGAAATGACCCAGTTACCTGAAAAGTCGAAAGTGAGTGATTTATAATGAAGAATTGTACTTCACACTGACGATAGTCTAGTATCGTCCTCTCTTCGATGACTGAAAAGTACTTTCAATGCCTCGTCCATGTTGCCAAGACCTCATCATCCATCATGTTGTATATTAACCTACCATGCCCTCGCGCTTGTTGATAGATTATGCAATTCATCGATGTATCAATCTCAGTTTTACTTTTCTGACAGTTTTCAATGGATAAATAATATTCCTGCATGCTGCAACAAATCAAGAGGCGTTTCTTGGACTTCTCTGACACAAAAAAAAGACTTAACGCGGAGCACCTTGATCGGTGATCGGATTATTTATAATTAGTTTATTTATATTAGTTGCACGCGTCTGGCCAGTCTTAAAATTGGCTGTTCCATATAACTATAATTAATGAAGGATGATCAAGTTTTTAACGGACGATCCTATTTTTCATTATAACTGCTGTACAAATGTCAATTGATACGATATGAAGTACTTGCGTTGATGGGAACAAGCAAATTGGGAATCTGTATTGGTTGGACTACGGGCTATTGTGGTTCTGTAAGTTCCAGTAATTATTTTGCCCCTCTCCGAAGCCAACCAACCTACTATTTAATTGTGGGCTGCATGTTTTTGTTGCGGCAACGGAGAAAAAATCAGGGCATTTCAGGCACATCCGTACAAGCTTCATCCGCGACCAAGGACGAAGAGCAATCAACAACAAACAAGATGACGGGCGTTCGTCAAGTAGTGAGTAGCGGATGTTTCTCTCTGTACCGTGAAGACGGATGTACTGTCACCGATGATTATGAGGCATGCATAGTATCTACTCCTTAGCCTTCAGGTCACCTGATTGGGAGGCCGGCCGGGACCCCGCAACCGAAACTTCATCTGCAATCTGCAGTCTTCTTGTTTCCGTCTTCTTCAGCAGATCGGACGGAGTTCTTTTCTCTTTGATAATTTTTGCTGGTTTGCCGCGACAGGAGGCAACGGATCGATGACATGATTATAAGTAGCACGGAGTTGTCTTCAATCCTTTCTTCACCTCCCGATAACGGTTTTTCTTAGTGACACTCTTAACTTACTTATCCTTGCCCTGGCGCACTTTCACTGTAATACCCTTGAGACATCTCACAGTTTAGACCGACTTGGATCAACAACCTATTATGGGTAAAATTACTGTCGCCCCAAGCAGGGAGGAAGTTCCCAGCCTCTCTGCTTTGGGTATCGAGGCACACCCAGACGCTCTAACTCTTGCATACGATGACAAGGCCCTGGCCAGCTCTTATGGTGGTAATGGTAAGTGAATAATCTATTTAAGGCTTTAACTTGGTTAACATGTCTGCTGCAGGTCTCAAGGATCTTGTCGCCAGCAGAATGGTTTTACTGGCCGCCAGCGCTGCGTGCATTGGCGGACTCTTATTCGGATTCGATCAGGGTATCCTGTCCATCTGTTTGACCATGCCCCAGTTCCAAAGGCAGTTTCCCGAGACAAATGCAGACGCAAACTCAAGTGCCAGTCTCAACAAAGGGTGAGCCGCACCTTCTGTAATAGGAAGTTTGCATTTAACTGTATGTTACAGTGTCATGACAGCTTTACTTGAACTGGGTGCTTTTTTGGGGGCCTTCATGTCAGGATATTTTTCGGACAGGTATTCGCGAAAGGGATCCCTAGGTATGTCTCGTATTCGGACCTCCCGGGAAAGGATATATGTCCTAAAATGATCACTGATTCTTTGCCATTCTATAGCTTTTGGTATGGTCTGGTTCATTATCGGATCGTGAGTTGTTCAACAACATCAGATAAGATTGACTGAGCTCAGACGCACCATAGTGTGCTTCAAAGCGCTTCCTATTCATTTGCTCAGCTCGTTGTTGGGCGTTTCATCGGAGGTATCGGTATTGGAGTCCTTTCTTCAACTGCTCCAACCTATATTAGCGAAATCGCTCCCCCCAACATCCGAGGTGCGCTCCTTGTCCTTGAACAGTTTTCCATCGTCCTTGGCGTTGTGGTTATGTATTACATTGTGAGCCCCGCAATTGATTGTCCTGCAAAGCATATATTCTGACAATGGCCTAGACGTATGGATCTCGAAACCTATCAGGGGATGGTTCTTTCCGACTGCCTTTTGCTCTTCAAATGTTCCCTTGTGAGTTTATTTTCGTAATAATAGGCAGTTGCAAGGGGTGACTAATCCGTTTGCCCTTTTAAGGTATCATCCTCGGAGGCTTCTTGTACCAACTTCCTTACTCCCCTAGATGGCTGGCTCTTCGTGGCCGGGATAAAGAATGCCTGGAAAGCTTGTGTCGACTCCGAGAGCTGCCCGATACAGACCCTAGGGTTCAAGCCGAATGGATCAACATCAGAGCAGAAGCCATTCGCAACCGTGAAGTGCTTGTCAAGGCCCATCCGGGCATGACCGATCAGTCGACTAAATCGGAACTCAAGCTTGAGCTCGCGAGTTGGGCCGACATGTTCAGATCCGGAGTTATACGACAGACAATGATTGGTATTCTACTCATGTTCTTCCAGCAGTTTGTAGGCATCAATGCTGTAAGTAACATCCTTTCTGTAAAGGCACATGACTGATCGGTTGCATGCCAGCTTGTTTACTACGCTCCCACATTGTTCGAACAGTTAGGCCTTGACTACGAGCTTCAACTTACCCTTGCTGGTGCCTTGAATATAGCACAGCTTGTCGCTGTCGTCGTTGCCTTTTTCCTTCTTGACAAAGTTGGTCGCAAGGTTTTCCTTATCGTCGGTGCCCTCGGTCTTACAGTTTCTCATGTGGTCGTAGCCGCCATGATTGGTAAGCAGCCGCTGATGACCCCGAATTTATCTCTTTCAGCTGACGTCTCCAACTTTTGTAGGAACCTATTCAGACGACTGGCCTGCTCACAAGGGCCCGGCTTGGGTGGGTGTTGGATTCATCTTTGGTGTCATGATCTTCTATGGTATTGGTTGGGGTCCTGTCCCTTGGGCCATGCGTAGGTTTACTTCCCATTTCCATAGGTTTATTTTTACTTACAATTGATTTATAGCTGCTGAGATTCACGCCTCCAGTCGCCGTGCCAAAGGTGTTGCCATAACGACCTGCTCCAATTGGTTGAACAATTTTATCATCGTCAGTCATCCACCTTCTTGGAATCTATCATTGTATGCTAACAAACTTGGCAATCGATAGGGCCTAATCACTCCTCCCCTCGTTTCCGGTACCAAAGGATACGGAGCATTCATCTTCTTCGCCATTTGGTCTATCTTGGCCGGTGTTTGGGCCTTCGTCTTCGTACCCGAAACCAAGTCAGTATCTAACTGTCCTAAAGTACATGGCATCCCACTGATCATCAACCTTTTTACGTATCACAGGGGCCGTACTCTTGAACAGATGGACGCCGTCTTCAAATCTCGCACAGCAATTGAGGATGCACAGGCAAGAGATGACATCCTGCAGATCATCTGCAAAGAGGCTCTCAACTCGACTAACAATCCTGCACAAGTTCCCAAAATGGAGGTCGAGATGGTGGAAAACGTGGAAGAAAAGAGTGGTACCCCAAGTACCATTAGCAAGGTGTAAAATGGGGGATTGAGTTTGACTGATCTTGTATCACACATTCACATGTCCGCTATACGTTTCCACAGTGCCTGTATGCGATTCCCAGTGTTTAACCTTTTTGTTCACGACCCTTATTCTGGTCTTATTCTTGGTAGTATGTAGTATGTAGTCGCTATGCCATCATCCATTTTACAGAAAAAAGACCAATCTTTTCTTCTAATAAGAGCAGCACCGCTCCTTAGTTTGTGGGGGAGCCTTCAAGCCCTTAGTTGTCTCAAATGGATTGGTGGAAGAGGAGACGGAGGAGAAGATGAATCAGCGCACGAAGGAACTTGGCAAGGTCGGAGGAGGACAGTTGATGGCGAAGGTCTCCCTTGCGCTTCAAAGATATATGGGATTGCAGAAAATGGAGGTTAGCCGCCGGTGGGAGTGAAATGTGGTAGTGTAATTTTAAATATAATTAATTAGTTAAGTCAACCAGTCCGTCGGGAAAAAATAAGAGGAGAAAACAGAAATAGTAAAATTTGAAATGAAATTTACCCATAACCTACGACCTGCTACGTAGGTGCTTGTAGTTTGCTACATAATAATAATCTTATCACCGAGTCTTATATCAGCAAAGATGATAGAATTGTCTTCATCCGCGGACTGTGAGTAGATACTGTATTCCCTACTGAATACCGATGAAGGATATCATCATAACGGACCACACAATGCATGCAGCGGCTGATGGTCACCATAACGAAATGAGTGATTGTAATGAATGCCGCTGATAACCGCCAACCCGCTATCGCGGGGGTAAAATGCGTGGTAATGTGATGATTCAGGCGCAAATCTAGGGCCCTCTCTTCTTCTTCTTCTCGTCGATTGCGATGGCGGAGTTCTTCATTCGTCCTTACCCTCTCCAGGCGGATTTCCTATCTGGCTATCTTGGAGAGCCGGAGGAACGGAGGTATTTGTCCTGCAAGCATTCCGCCTCCCCCAAACCTCACACGGGATCCCTGAATTCTTGAACTGCCGGTGGTGCGCGCCCGGATCGAAACAACATGGCGATAGTGATTATGACCTATAACAAGTGGGCCCGTATTCCTACAAAAAGACTTCGATCATAAATTTCTTTGGTATTCATTCACTTATCAGCCCCACACGAAGTCACTCTTCATCCTTGCGAAATATTTGCCTTTCACAAAACATTCAAAACCGTAGCACTCTCGTCTCTCGTAAGATTATAGTTTCCCATCAAAATCGGCATGAGCGCCCCTACAAGCTTCAAGCTCAACAACGGTGTTGAAATTCCGGCCGTCGGTCTCGGTTAGTTCCCGCATTTGTGAAAGGAAAGAGGATACCCATTAACTCATTGATACTAGGTACGTGGCAAGCACCTCCTGGCCAGGTTCAAGCTGCAGTCGCACATGCTCTCCAGAATGGATATCGCCACTTGGACTGCGCCTTGATCTATCAAAATGAGGCTGAAGTTGGGGATGGTATCAAAGAAAGTGGTGTCCCGCGCTCTGAAATATTCATTACTTCCAAAGTGTGGAACACACATCAGACAAACGTTGCGGACGGCTTGAGACAGACTCTTGAGGCTTTACAGACCGACTACCTTGATCTTTATGTAAGTCCTCTCCGAGTTTTAGCTTTCATTGCTGACTAGTAGTGCAGCTCATTCACTGGCCTGTTCGCCTTGTTCCTGTAGGTAGATCTATTCCCCTGAAGCGACCATGATGACTGACGTTTCCTTGCCTACTATCGCAGAATGAATCCTCCGCCCTTTTGCCTGTCAACCCCGATGGCTCTCGCTCTGTCGACCGAGACTGGGACCAGTCTGAGACTTGGCGCCAGATGGAGGAGGTTTACGCTTCTGGTAAAGTCAAGGCCATCGGCGTTGCCAACTGGTCCATTCCCTATCTCGAGGAATTGAAGAAGACATGGAAGATCGTCCCTGCCGTCAACCAAGTTGAGCTTCACCCCTTCCTCCCTCAGCACAAGCTGGTCAAGTACTGTCATAATTTGGGTATTTTATTGGAGGCATATTCACCCTTGGGATCCACTAGTGAGTTTGAATCAGCAGGGATTCTTCGCCTCACTAAGGATCTGGTTGACGTTTGTATTTTCCAGACGCTCCTCTCCTCTCTGACCCCGAAATCAACGCCATTGCCGAGAAGTATAAGACGTCTCCCGCCACTATCTGCATTTCCTATCAAGTCAACAGGGGTATTGCTGTTCTTCCCAAATCTGTCTCTCCCAAGCGTATCGAGGACAATCTCAAGGTCATTTCCATTGAAAAGGAGGACATGGTTAAACTGGATGGGATGGCGGCTGCCGGTAAAGCTCAGAGAATTAATACACCCAAGTGGGGCTGGGATCTCGGCTTTGATGATTGGTACGGCCCCGTTAAGCAGCAGTAGAAGGTGCGAAATGCCTATGTATGCATGAATGATAGTATCGGGCCTTTCCGAAAAGCCATACGTTCGTTCAATACCATAGGACCGATTCACCATACTTCGTTATTACAAGCTATATACAGGTTGCACAATCTTCTTCTTTATCCCCGAAGGCGGACTTCAATACATACGCCTACAAAAAAAGTGAGCCACCGGTAGTAGGTCCTTGGACACCTACTTAAGTAGTCAAGGACTTACTTTTGTGAGACCTGTATTCCCCCATCGCGCACCGACTTTCCTGTTTCACGACTCTGCTAGATATTTTTATTCGCATATCCGTTCTATAACAACGTTCTTTTTTCAACATGGGATACCGATTGATAGCTTCCGGTGACCGTCCCTCCTTCACAGTTCTCGAATTTGATCCCGCCCAGTCGGCTTTGAAGCTCGAACACAACTATCCAGCTCCACACAACTGCTCATGGCTAGAGAAATCACCTTTCCGCCAAGGGGGCGATAGTACTGTCGACAAACTCTTTGCATTGTCGGAGGGCGATGAAAAGGGAGAGCTTTTCACCTTCGAGCTCGACGGTAAGGACGTAACGATTACCAGTCGCGAACCGACTTTGGGTGCTCCAGCGCAATGTGAGTACATCAAACATTGGGTGGCATATGCTCTGCAAGTCATCTTTGTATTAACCTTAGAGCAGTCCAGATTCTGTCAGACAGGTCGGCAGTTGTTTTAGCTACTGTGAGTCTAGCTGCACCTTCAATTTACTCGCCTTGATGTGACAAAAACTAATAGGCATCAGTACTTGGGAGGTTCGCTTGCCCTCTATCCTCTTTCAGCCAATGGTACATTCGCCAGTGGCGTCAAACGCACTGAAATCACCTTCGACTTTACCTACTCATCACATCCAGGTGCCCACGGTCCTGTCCCATACCGTCAAAAACAGTGTCATACCCACCAAGTCCTCGAACACCAGAAGACTGGGTTGTTCTTCTCATGCGATCTGGGCTCGGACCGCGTTTGGGTAGCTCGTCGAAGTCAAGGGAATGCGAAGCTCGAGGTGGTAGGGTCGCTCCAGCTGCCTCCAGGCTCTGGACCAAGGCATGCTGTGTTTTCGAAAGATGGTGAGTGATTTTGCGTGATGTGGTCGTTCACTTGTACGGCAAGTCCAGCTGATACATACGCTGCTACAGAGAAACTCGCCTACGTTATCTGCGAACTCTCCCACCAGGTGCACGCTTTTCCCCTTCCTTCGTCAGCAATTGAAAACCTAGAAGACATTCAACCCCTCTCTGCGTTCTCAGCCAACATCATCCCTCCTAATGTCCCGCTCGAGCATCAGACCCTCATGGACTCTTCCGAAATTTGGCTTCATCCTACAATTTCCAACGTCATCTACGCTAGTAACAGGTGGCAACTGCACATTGCTGAACGCCAGCCTGAATTGCAGGATGTCGCCTCACCACCCAAGGGTGACTCATTGGCCATCATTCTGCTCAATGAAACGGGCGACAAAGTGGAAAGCGTGAAACACGTCGAGACTGGACTGGACGCAATCAGGGGCTTCAGAGTCAGCCCTGATGGTAAATTTGTGGCCGTGGCTGGTCAAGAAGGAGGCGGTGTTGAGGTGTATGGCATCACCGGATCGAGAGGCGACGGATGGGATCTCATCGCTCGATTAGGGGAGAAAGAAGGCGTAGAAAGGGGTATCAAAGACGTCCTTTGGCTGTAGCAAAGGTGTGGCACGAGTCTCCCATTCTGAATGAAAATGCATAAGGAAAGTCTCTGAAAAGGAATTAATTGGTAACCTTTACTCTCTAACCGGCGCGTTTCACACCGGACGTATCACTCAATATTTTATGCTAAAGAAATCAAGTTCTGTTGCATGCATTCGAATACAGTCGCCAAGCATGCTATCAATAACGAACCATGTATGTTATGACAGTAATTCTAATTAATAGTTGTTAACAGGCTATGGCAACGGGAGCAAAACGGTCCAACTCGGCAAGTAACCGAAATTGATACCGGCCCGCGATCGCGGAGGTTTTTAGTTTGGGGTCTAGCCGACGATTGCCGAACCTTCAACCATCAGATGCCTCTTGTTATTATCTTGTTGAGGGCCGACTGTAATTACTCCGGTCTACTAATGATCTTTACTATCCATCTTTTCTTTGAAGTCTGCTGGTCTTAGTTCCTTTCTTACCCTAATAGCTTTTCAAAAAATTCCTCTACCTTCGTTCTTCGTCCGCCCATGTCGTCACCATCTCTTCAGGATCCGGCCGGCCCTGGCCCTCTTCGCAATCAGCAAAGTCATAGTCCACCTAGTGCCAGCAATGTCAGCAGGCGTGAGCGTCAAGACACGGCAGAATCAGATATAGAAGCCAGAGAGGAGAACGGTACTTCTAAAGCTCCACTTCGTAAGAAGCAAAGGAAGCAAAGGCCTGTGTTCAGTTGCGCTGGTACGTACATGTCCTCGTGGTCTGACTTGATTGTCAGATCATCGCTTGATTTTGCTGATATTCTTTCAGAATGCAGGAGGCTCAAACTCAAGTGTGATCGTCAGGGTGAGTGATTTGATACTCTCTATGCACCTATACCAAACTCATTTATCCAGTGCCCTGCGATAACTGCGTCAAGAGACGTTGTCAATCTATATGCCCCGATGGGGTTCGCGTTACCAGACAGTAGTACGTCATTTACACAGTTACTGGTGAACTATTTGCTGTCACTGACGCAGATGAACCCAGTCTCGCAAATCCTGATTCCGCTTTACTTACGCGCCTTGAGCAACTGGAGGGCATCGTATCTAGACATGGATTGGATCCCGTCATTACAGAAGCCGTACCTGCGAAAGAAACCAGCAGAACTCAAACGCCCGCAAGGATGCAATTACGCTCCCAACAGGCGACAGGGAATAGAAATGACAGCTCCCAAAGTCGCGCACAGAATTCACCTCATATGGCTTCGCCTTCTTCTGTGGCCGCTCAACCTCCAACTAATCGACCGGAAGAAGCATCTTCCAGCTTGCAGCAGCCAGATGACGATGACCATTTGAGGGGATCTTCTTCATCAGGCCCTTTTCGGTATGATATGCTAGAACCCCCACATTATGAGCATCAACTTCAGCCTCAGCGTTTACAAGAACATCCCCCCCAAACTCACGCGTCAGATATGCAGTTCAACACTGTTCCCGATGATAATCCAGATATCTCTCACAGGGTAGAAGCAATACATGAGATTAGCAAGATAATTTCATGCGATGGACCAGTACAATTTGGATTTCCCACGCATTCTACTTCGTCTACATCACCCGCCGCAGTCAGTCGTCACAGCGACAGTAACGCTGAACTGCATAGCCGTCATCTCCACTATTTTGATCCTCCTATCGTGGCTGAGAATGTAGATGTTGAGGAAGAACAGAGCTATGGTACTTTGGTGATGGGACAAGGAGGAAGGAGCAAGTACTTGGGGCCGACTGCAGGGAGTGAATGGTTGAGGGATGTAAGTCTTCAGAACTCCCACTCGAATACGTACGCTGCTTATTTGGACAGCAAGAGACCCGAGACCACGCCGAGTCGCGAGACCAATCTCGATTACCATCTCCTGAGATCCCAGAGGCATCGATGCCCTCATACAATCCACGGCCGACAGCTGTTCCTCATTCATTTCCTTTTCACACTTCAAAGACCAAAGTTGTCTCATGGTCGAGATACGATCTTCTCTCCAGACTACCTGATAAAGGCTACGCCGACATGCTTGTTGACAGTTACTATCGTTCCTTCAGCTGGCAGTGAGTAAACTTACCGTCTTGGCATAAATCTCTTTAGATGCTCACACAGATGATAAAGCTACAATATCTGCCCTCGTTCTGAATTCCAGCCTGTCTACGAAGAGATGTATCTCTTTCGGATAACAAGTATCGCATCTCCTACTGAACCTCTCCAGCAACTTGGTCGAGGCAGGATGAACTATCAGGACTTAGGTCTTATTTTTATGATCCTTGCTTTCGGTACATTGCATTGTCTTGAACTGGCGCCCAATGATCCTACTGCGTACGAGCTGGCTTCTGTAGCTCAGGTCGCTTTGTCAAAAGGCGATCTTCTTTCGCGACCTTCAATTTCAGGGCTTCAGGCCTTGGTACGTTCTCATGTTTGAGATTACAACTGAAGACCAATCAAGCTGACTGTAGTTTCTTCAAAAAAAGCATATATTGGCCCAATTCAGCAATGAATCCGAAGAAGGGCGAAATGGAGATGCATCCTGGCCATTATGGGGTCTATCGATGAGGTTGATACAGGCGGTGAGTTTGATGGACCTGAAATATATTTGATGCTCCGCATGCTGATCGCCACTGTGTCTAGATGGGTCTCCATAGGGATGGTGCCAGATGGAATCTTGAGCCAGACCTTGTAGAACAGCGACGGTCAGTCATTTCCTGGTTCGATTTCTGTGCTGTCGTTGATGTGCAAATATTCAGCCGAGTATTCTGGGAATGTCACAGTGCCGATATCTTCCAAGCAAACTGTAACAGTCGGCCGTTAGTTACCCAATTCATTGTGGTTATCGATTACTAACATTGTATCGCTACCATTAGTAACACTCTCTGGCCAGGCGTGTATGATACCGCATACCCTTCACAGCCCTCGAATCACATCGAAAAGGACTATTATACTCTGAAATTTGAGCTCAGTCGCATAGCTGCATCGTGAGTCGCAACTAAATAACTTTTAGAGCGCTGGTGTGGTAGTTTCGAGCCTAACCATTTGGGTGCAGAATCCTCGGCTCAGCAACCAATGTTCAGGCTCCTCCCTACTCTACTGTCATGGAGCTCTCTCGTCAAGTGTGGGTATCAGTTTGCCCTCCTGGCGGTTTTGGGTCACTGATACTAGATTCCAACGAACAGCACTGATTTCGAGCGTCAGGTGCCTTTCAATTTGCGATGTCGACAAGCCCTCCAGGCTTTGCCAAGTATCTATCCTGATCCCCAGGCCGCAATTGACAGCAGTCCTGAAACTAGCTCCAAAGAACTTCATAAAACTCTTCAGGTGAGCTTTTCGGGAGCCAAACTGTATGAAGATCATTCAGCCTGGAGCTCATGTTGGCCATAGAAATTTTTCTTGTCCATCAGCATCTCCGAGACGCTATTATTCCTCCATCGTCCCTACTTCGTTCGTGCTCTCCTCAAGACCTCTCCTGATCCTTCGCAGTCCGTCTACGCGCCTTCATATCTCACGGTTGTTGAGAGGTGTAATGTGAGAACTTGTTCATCTGCTCGATGGCCACACTTCGAAGGAAGCTTACATTTTTGCTTGTAGGCAATCGTTCAATGCGTAATCACGATTCATAAAGTCCATCGTAACGTTTCAACCCGACACTGGCCATTATGGGCAAGTTCCTATCGATAAGAGTCAAATTTGATGGCTGATCCTCTTAGCGCAGTATCATGCTTTCAATTCTGCTGTCTCGATGGGTACTCTGATATTCAAATCACCTCAAAACCCTCTATCGGATTTTGCCCTCGGTCTGATCAACACTGTGATTGAGGCCTTCACATCGGCTGTCCAAACAGGCTCTTCTCCCCGACTGTCCACCAACCTCCAATGGCTAGTTAGACTCAGGCGCAGATGCCAAGACGCTATTGACAAATCCAAATTTGAGAGTGTCGGCCAACAAACAACCAACGATAATAGCACCTTTGCTCACCTGGAGGGCGATATTGGCGAGAATAGTGATCAAGGTGACCCAGATAACTTTTCTCTTCTTGGCTGGAGGACGAGGTTAATCCAGCGTGCGGCTTTTGGTGGACAAGTGGCCAAGACTATTTCGCAGTCCACGCCTTCGCAGTCAAATGACAGTCCTCCTCAGATTATGTCCTCGAATATCAACCTGCTTCCAAACGTCTTGGGTCCTACGATGGGTGGTCTAACAGGAGCAGGTGTCTTGAATCCAATGCCGGGGGCGGAGAATATAGCGAATAGGCAGATGACGTCGAGTACGAGCACTGCGGGCGATCAAACTGGGATTAATGAAACTTTTACAAATCAGCTTGTGAGTCTATACCGATCAAATAGTGCTTCCGAGAATGAATCTCGCGAGGCTGGTGGGATAGCTTGGAACACATTGCTGACGTTTCGAACAGTTGCAACAATTCTGGGAGCCGATGCTGCTACAAGATGCTCCTAATGTAGGGGATAGTAACTGGGACCCGTTACAGACGGTTAACTGGTGGGATTGGAACGTGCATCTTAATAGGGAAGAAGGGTCCCATCAAGCTCCCAATCCGGATAGGGATGCGTGAGGAATGTTACTGTATCTATCTGTGAGATCTGTGCAATGCTATCATTTATATATTGGGTGCAATTATGTCCTGTACAAGTAATGTATCTGTATCTATGAATGTGTTCTAAGATCGTGTTTGATAATCGTTAAGTTGGGTGTCGTGGAACTGAATAAGCCATGTCTTGGATATCAGTGAAGTCAGGACCAGGAGCAAGCATTACGATATGCAGGAATTGTGAAGATGCCAAACTCATTCATCCGAGACAAAAGGAACAATAATGATAAAATGAGATGAAAAATACAATGTCCCTAACAAAAGTATATTACTGTTTTTTTTTTCTACACTGAGATCTACAGCTCCACCTAAGCCTTGTATGGAGCAGGCGAGACGCCCTCAAGCAAAGCCTTGATCCTGAGAGCAACCAGCTTGGAGTGGTATCGAGTCAGAGGCAAGTAGCCGATCATCAACCACAGGTTGGGAACACCACACTCCTTCCAGGCAGACTTCATCTCGCCCTCCTCGTCGACACCCCAGATAGGACCACATTGATCGGCGATTTTGTCACCCAAAGTCTGTCGGACAGAGTCGATGGTGTTGGAGAAACCTGTGGCGAAGACAACGAGGTCAAACTCCCTCTCCCTTCCGCCAGAGAGAATGACCTTGTCCTCTGTGAAAGATTCAACGTAGCCCTGCTCGACCTTGATCTTGCCCTTGATGATCTGTTCACAAGCACCCGCCTCAAAGTAGAAACCACCGTTACGGGTGGAACCAAGAGTAGCTTGGCCGGTACCCCTCTGACCCTTGTAGGTCTTGAGACCCTTGGCGTGAAGACCATCGAGCATTTCTTTGTCGAGTTCCTCGAGAACGGCACGGTTGCGTCGAGCAAGCTCTTCACCGGGACCCATGGGCATGGAGTTGAACACTCGGTCCTGTTCTTCAATGTTGGGAGCGACGCCGTTCTTGGGCTCAAAGTTACCAATGTTACGAGGGACGGAGTGGGTGAGGGACATGATATAGGTGGGGGATCGCTGGAGAAGGGTAACATCGATGTTTCGGCGGGCACAGTCATAGGCGGTGTCGAAACCGGAAGAAGAAGTACCGACAACGAGGACTTTCTTGCCCACCCATTCGCGGGAGCTGTCGTGAGAAGTAGAGTGACGAGCAGTGCCTTTCCACTTGTCCATACCGGGGATGACGGGAGTCATGGGAACACCACAGAGAGAAGTGGCCATAACCTGAACGGTCAATGAGCGGTGGTGCAAAAAAATCGAACAAAC
The DNA here is from genome assembly GCF_000149245.1 of Cryptococcus neoformans H99. Taxonomy (NCBI): domain Eukaryota; kingdom Fungi; phylum Basidiomycota; class Tremellomycetes; order Tremellales; family Cryptococcaceae; genus Cryptococcus; species Cryptococcus neoformans. The sequence goes on from NC_026750.1 coordinate 218,952, forward strand.
TCTTCACTTACAACGTGCTTGGGGTTCAAAACTCTGGTCTCGCCATTCTTGTTAACCTCGACGGTCCACTTGCCATCGGCGTCTTGCTCGGCCTTGACAACGGTGGACTTGGTCCAGACAGGCAGCTCCATAGCGGAGGCGTACCACTCCATGAAGATACCGAGCTTTTGAGCAGGGGTGTAGGTTGGCCAATGCTTGGGGAAGGGGAAGTAAGGGAAGTGGTCCGCCCAGTGAGGGAAGTGAAGAGAGAGGTATTCGTATCGCTTTCTCCAAATCTCACCAATCTGAGCGTTACGCTCAACGATGAGGTTAGATACACCCAAAGCCTTGAGTCGAGCAGCGAGTGCAAGGCCACTTGAGACACAGAATCAGTACACTGAGAAACGACAAATCTTGTAAACAGAAAACCCACTTTTGGCCACCGCCGACGATCAGGACATCGGGCACAACCTCGTCATCGTCCTTCTCCCTTTGCTTCTCCCAAGATACGGGACCGGTCATGTGGCCATCAGCAGGATCGAGCTCAGGGAACTTGAGGAGAGATTCGGCGACGGAGTGCACAGTCCACAGACGCCATCCCTCCTTAGTGTAGACAGCGTTGATAACGGCAGAAGCCTGGACAAGGGGAGTATCGAAAGACAGGACAAACTGGAGGAAGGAAAGGTCGGGGTAAGGCTTCTGGATGGCAGGCGCGGGTTTAAGGAGCTTGAAGTTGGTGCAGTGGGTGGATGGCAAAAGGTCGGCGGCAGCACGAGCAATGTTCTCGGTAAAGTTGAAGGTTCGGTAGTCCCAAGTGAAGGCAAGCTTGTCCCTCCAAACACCTAAAAGACGTCAGTGTCATGACACCAGGAGAAAAGAAATAAACTACTCACCGTACTCGAGGAAAAGGCCAGTGAAGCCCTTCGCATCACCCTCGCTCAAAACTTTGGAGAGTTTAGCGACAATTTCCTCGGCAGCATTCTGAGCGTCGACATCGTCGGGAATAGAGACACCGAGAGCGTCGGTGGTAGGCAAAGCGTGGTTGTACTTGAAGTCATACATGAAGTTGTCGGCGACGGGAGGCTTGGGAGTCTCCTCGAGCTCGACATGGCCGTCAACGACCTTGGACTTGAGGTCGGCCAGATCGACCCTGTGGTTGTCAATGATGGCGGTGGGGCTCATTGTGAGAATATGGAAGTGGGAAATGTGGAGAAGTGTGAATGGAAAGTGGAGAAGGGATAGGAGCAGGAATGAGGGCTTTTATACATGGCTGGGGCGAGTATGCTGCATGAAAAGCCGGTGACGGTCCGGGTTGATGAGCAGAAAAGCAGAGGAAGAGCAGAAAAGCCGAGGAAGATGCTCAAAACGTTTGTCAACCGTCCACGGAGATAACCCCTTCACCGGAATTAACAAATTATTACTTTTGCCTTCTCATCACCTCTCAAAAACAAATGTCCATTCACAAATACAAAATATAGTAATACAAATACTTGCAGCAATTCTGATATTTGCAGTCGGCCGTGTGGACGTCGAAGAACATCAAATGGCACTATCGGAGCATAACGAAGCGTATTATCCCCCTTCGATTTTCGTCAGTTTTCCCCCATCATCATCCATTCTTCTTCTCCGTCGTCGATTGTAAACAGATTTCCCTTTTTGGTGCGAATGCACCCGAGACTTGGAACTCGTACAGGAATTTGCATTTTGCAGTAAGTACATCTGCGCTTTTCTTTCGGCAATATGTTGTCTCTACTCGCTCACACGCGAAGCTGTTGTACTGGCTGGAATAATCAATAGTCACACTGCAAATTGTTGCATGCATGGATAGTTTGGCTTCTTCTACTTCCCTGCGAGACCCCAAGCGTTGGTGACTAACCATTGGACGATCCAGCCAATAGCGTTTAGCGTTTCTGATCGCAAGTCAGTCATCATATCAACCCCCCGCCTTCACTTCTTAAGGGACACATCTGCAGTTCCTAATTAGACTTTTCCGTTTCGATTTGAGCTATGGATTGGAACAGGCTACCGCATAAGTGTCACCGTTTGCCGCTCTGCTGACACGACTATCCTTACCGAAAATTACCGAAAATCTCCTACAATAACCTCAAGGATACGTCGGACATAGCAACTAAGGTTGAATAATGCCGCCCGTCGTCATACGAGTGGGATCGGCCATTCGGAGATAAGACTGTGAGATCCGGTGAGAGAGGCATGCTGGACGTGGTTAGGCGCGTGTTCAGTAGGATTGAACGTTGTTAGCTGGGCTGGATGCATTAGGATCGTTCGGCTATTGGCATTGGTGTTGATAATAGTAGAAGCAGAGTACGTGGTAAAAGGAGAGTTTTTCTCCTACTATAAGACTCCTCTCCATCTCAGAGCATATCGCCCAAGTACATCAGACCGTTCTCGACAACCGTCCGTGCGAACGATTATTTCAGGCCTCCATATTCCTATCTCTAATCCAGTTTGATGGAGCCAGTGCCACGAGGCCGTCGGGGCCAGAATATCGGAGCGGAGCGAACCACTGCTTTGAAGTTCGTTCATTGAAGTTGACGTAGGGGCTTTCTTGAGTTCGGCCAAAAATGCAGTTTGAGCATTTATGGCTCGCATCCAAAGATCCATGTAGTCAGTGTAACTGTCATGCATTGCCACAAACATCAGTCAGGTCGTGAGTAGATGCCACAGATTAGAATAATTTAATAATAGAAGAGAGAGGAGAATCGGCTCGGTTTCCTTCTTCACTACTGCCGAACTAGAAGAAAATGCGCTGAGTCCGGTGCCCCCAACCCGGCCCGCAAGTGGTTTCGGCGACCACCGTCCTATAATCTTTTGCCGTGCCGGCCGCTTTCGCTACCATCGGCTTCTGCAATGTGTTGAACAGGTATGATCATCAACTTAATGTGGTCTGTAGTATTACCTGCTAAACACAGAGGCGGCAAGACGCTGCACAGACTTTATAAAAGCTCCGCTCTCCACGGTGATTTTCAAAGTGCCATTCAAACCTTCTGCTGCAACGGCGGGTGGGACTCCACTTGTGCCGGAAGGAAAGCCCCGCCTTCGCGGATAAGATAAGCGGCAGCTGCACAGTTGTTCATGCCAAACGTAGCCGAAAGACGGATGGAATTTTGAAGGACACGGTCACCTTCATACCGTTTGGTACCGGTTCATCCTGATACATAAGGGTGAACACAAAATTGTCCAGAGCCCCCTCAACCTGCTCTCTTCTTTTCAACCCACCTTTCTACCCATCTGCATCACAATGCCCATCGCTATTACTCCCGACACAAAGCTCAAGCTTGCCGTCATAGGCTTAGGTCGAATTGGTGCCGTTCGTGCCCGTATTCTCAACCACTACGCTCCTAAGATCCACGTGGTAGCCGCTTGCGACTCCAAACCCGGGTCTGACGTTTGGGCCGCTGAGAACTTGCCTTCCCATGTGCAGTTCTTTTCCGACCCAGAGGAGTTGTTCCAGAAAAGTGGTGCTCAAGCTGTCTTGATCTCTACGGCGACCGCTACTCATGCTCCTCTTGTTCTTCGTGCTCTCGAGTTAGGCTACGTAAGTCTGATAGTGGGTGATTAGAGGGGAGAGCTGACAGAAGTCATCAGCATGTTATGTGTGAGAAGCCCATCGCAGTGGACATCGCCACTACGAAGCAGGTCGTCGAAGCTGCCAGAGCCAAGCCTGAGCTCAAATTCTTGGTCCCCTTCTGCCGCCGATGTGAGTTGACCTGCTGAATGTTTTACTCCTTTTGGTTCGTGGCTAATAACATTTGCAGTTGATGAGTCTAACCGAGCTCTCAAGAAGTTAGTCGACGCAGGAGAGCTGGGAGATATCCACGCCGTAGAATCTTGGTGCCTTGACGCCCAAGACCCCACAGGTTAGTAAAAAAGTATTGTATCTTACATATGCTCACATCCATCCAAAGGTTTCTTTGTCCAGTTCTCAGCTATGTCAGGCGGCATTTTTGTCGACATGGGTGTTCACGACGTGAGCGTTTCTACGCCATCCGTTTACCTTAGTTACTGACCGGTTTTCCAAGATCGACATTGCCCGCTACTTCCTCAACGTGAAAAAAGGTCTGACTAACCCAAAGAAGCAAGTCAATAGGGTCATCGCATTTGGCCAGACCGCGGTCTATCATGATCTGCAGAAATTTGGGGATGCCGACAATGGTTACGGTATTGTTGAGTTTGCTAATGGGAAGATCCTTACTTCCCATATTGGACGAACTCTTACCAATGGACATGAGAGCTCCACCAGAGTTTTTGGTACCAAGGGTACAGCTGTAGTCAACGCTGTGAGAGGCATTTATTCTATGATAACGAGCAAAATTGACAATAACTCTCTAGGAGTCTCCTGTAAACCGTGTTCAGCTGCGAGACGCCCATGGAGTGAGAAGTGAGACAACGTATGTATCCATACAATACCCTCACCAAACACAGACTCATATCATCTCTTTCAGTGGCGACGCCTTTGTTCTTTACCAACAATCCTTCGTCAATGACCTAGATGAGTTTGCCACCTGTGTATTGGAGGACAAACGTGAGTGTCTCCATATAAGAACTTCCAGGCATCCAATTCATACAATTCTTCCAGCTTTATCCCTCCAACCTGAAGACGCCCTTGAGGCCAGCAAGATCGCCACCGCTCTACAGTACTCTTTCCGAAACAGGGTGGCTGTTGAGTTTGACGACGAAGGAGAGCCTATCATGCCTTGAAAGATTGTAAAATTCTAAAATACATAGAGATATGAGTGGATCGGACTCTGTAACATTTACGACTGTGACTATGAGATAGGAGTCATGGAACGCATTTATTTGGCATTTCTCATACAAGGTTTGAAGACATGTGGCCCTCAAATCCGTCTTTTTCCACTTTTGCATATCGATATTAATAATTTCCGTTTTCGACAGAGACTGCTTGCCTCTGGCTGCCGCCGCAACACACATCACCTTACACTCAGCCCGTGCCCTTCTGGAAGAAGTTATTCCTGACTTCCGTTTGAAGATTGAAAGGAAGGCTTGGCGGAGTCGAGGCTTGTAACGGTTATTATTTCCGAAATTTGCAACGACTTCTGTGAGAAAGGCGACAACATTAAGCAGCTATCAAAAGATATATCGTTATGAATAACAGGAATTGATGAGGGAATCATGGGTGAAAGTACGGAATATGAGTTAACATCATGGAGAACTCATCACACCACATCCCCCAAGGGGTCACTCACTTATTATGACTGGGATTATCTACATCGCCTACCTCAAAACAAATGAAATCCTCCAGATTTCCGTGATACAGCTTATGCTCACATTGACAATTCGTCATTCACTCATACTCGAAGATCGACTGCCAAATTTCATGTCCTTGTTCGCGGTTGATATCCTACTATCTGCTCATCTATCCGCCTGCTGCCCATCGACTGAACATCCGTCTACATCCCTTGCATAGCTAACATCATGTGTGAGAAGCTGACCGTCGAAAGTACTGAGATCTTTCTGGAGATGGATCCAGGCGTGATGGAGTACATTTGCTTGCTTTTTCGTTGACGGTATTGCTCCACAATTCATGAGCAATGGTTTTTGTGTTTTCCTTTGATGCTGTGTGTTTTCGCATTTTGCAGCAATGAACAGTCACCAAAAGGCCTAGATTCACTTATATGGAGCGGTATTCGTACTCTCCAGAAATGTCTCCGCGGTTGTTGTGTATATAGTAACATAACGCAATAGCCTGGGCGTGGGAAAGAGGCTGCGGCAGAGTTGCGTATCCGATAATGCCGACCATCCCCCGGGTATACATCTCTACATATAATATCAAATATCTAGCCTTCACTTCCCATAACATCTTCCTCATCCTTATTTCTGCTTTCTATCCCCTTTCCGGTCCCCATATGTGGGAGCAAGTTCTCTATCCAGAGCTACCAGGTATTCTTGCATATGTGCGTACTGCCAAGCCATGCCCTTTGTCATTTGCGCGGCTCCGCTCACCTCACAATGACTTTACAGTTCCCATTCGCCTGTCGTCTGGCGGCCTTTACACTTTTCACTCCTTTTGGCGTTTGTATCATCCTTGACATCGTCGCTTACGGTGAGTACTTCCCTCGCCAAAGCTACCCTTTCTTCGCTTGGGAACGGGTGGCCGTCGGCCTTCAATCGGCCATTGATTGGTTACGAATATCCTCGGCGTAAATGCTGACCAACCGGCACGTCCTCCGTATTTTTCCGCATATATAGCCATCGCTCGAACTCTCCATTTGACAATTACCCCACGTCGTGTCCCACGTTCACCTCCAACCCTCACATCTCAAATTCTCACTGAAGCTGGACCTGTGACAGAAGCAGACTCTGATTCATCGTCCACTGCGTCGTCATCATCCTGATATATACTGCAACTTGCTAGAAAATGACGGCCCCCACTCCTGTTACTCTTGTTGGAGCGACTGGTCTTACAGGCTCGCATTCTCTCAACTGCCTCCTCACCTCTCCTCACGCCTTCTCTATCGATGCTCTTACTCGTCGTCCGCTTTCCGACACTCCGTCAGCGGTCAATCCTCTCACCAAACTCACCACTCGTCTCTACAACTCACTCTTTGACGCTCCCACCGATAAGGATGCTCTTGTCCAACAGGGCGGTATCTATGTGTCCTGTCTTGGTACGACCAGGGCTAACGCCGGTGGAACTGTGGAGCAGGAAAAGTTGGATTTGGGTTTGAACAAGGATTTGGCTACTCGTGCTAAAAAGGATGGCGCCAGTACAGTAAGCAATTATCCTCCATCATTCGTATTTTGAAGCTAAACTCGAAGGTTTTTAGTTGATCCTCGTTTCAACTCTTGGAGCCGCCTCTTCCTCTTACTTTTTCTACCCTCGCATGAAAGGTCAGCTCGAAGATGCCGTGAAAGCCCTTGACTTTGATCACACCGTCATTCTTCAGCCTGCTCTCTTACTTGGCGACAGGGCGGAGCCGAGAGGAATCTCAGAGATTGTTTTGAAAGGTGTGATCAGGGGAATCAGGAAGGTTGGACTGTCAATGGATAGTCTGGCTGTCGAGGGCGCGGAGTAGGTTTTTGATCTTTTTGCTTCATTGTCAGCGAATAAACTGACATTCATTTTAGTATTGGTGCCTGTATCGCCCACCTTGCCGCCAACCCTCCCAGCGAGAAGATTTTGACCATTGGGGACCACGAAATTATCGCTTACGCTAAGCAGTACCGCGCTGCGCAGACTCAAAGCTCGAATTAATTGAAGAAACCTCTTCCTAACATATTTAATTTCATTCCAAGGTATACTGATTTAGAAGTAAACGAAAATGTGTACAGTAATTAATTGATCAAGGAAAAGAAAGAAGAGAAAATTGTTTGTGCCTGTTTATTAGATGCGTTTTTTCCGTTATCCCCACGTTTGGGGTGTTCAAGAGAGATTTCTTACAAGATGAGAATCTTCCGTGCTGATGCATGCTTTGTTGTATAGTTTTCAGACACTGAACAAGGAAGATTGGTAAACAGTAGATGGCTTAGCATACATATCTAGGATACTAATTTTGTAAGACTACTCTAAGTGGGGGATAGTAATCATTAAGTCGTAAACTTTGCGATAAATCTTCTTGCTCGCAAATCTTTCTTCCTTCCATCCCTTCATTCTGACAATTCTTGACTTCTTGGCTCTCTCATCTTGCCAAGACACAGCTCCCTTAAACCCTCTTTAATCCACTCTAATTGACGTATAGAGCCTTCTCAACATGAAGTATGTCGCCACATAACCTATTGAACCTCCAACAAGGAAATCAAGGAGGGAGACTAGGAATCTGTCCATTGATCAGTATACCACCCTACGATATAGAAGAGGGACACAAACTTACAGGTAGCCAAAGTAGAGCACCACACTTGTGAACCCATTCAAATACAGTCTCGAAGCCCAGTACCACACACCGTAAGCGAACAGCCAAAACGCTGAACCACCTCCAATCAGAAACGCCCTCCAGTGCCATCTGTACTCCTCTGCGCAGAGTAAGAAATAGATAAAGAGGACAGTGACAGTGGCAGTAGTTAAAGCGACGATGATAAAAGTGAGGAAGAGAAAGCCGAAAGCGTAATAGGCTCGGTTACCGAACAGAGAGGAAAGAACAAAATAGAGCTCGACAAATGCAGCGCCGAAGGGAAGGATACCTCCGAGGATAGCGGCAGGCCAAGTGGACAGATACCATGGCTTGGGAGGGATTTGTCGTGGAATGGAAGCGACTCGAACGGGGTTGATAAAGGCGCCGTGCCTCATACCGTAGAAGTAGCCTCCAATCGACAAGGGTGCAGAGATGAGGAACCATAAGAGCAAGACGGCGAGGATGGTACCGAATGGCACAGCACCCGAAGCCGAAGCGAAGATGAGGAAAAAGTTGAGCATGCCGATGATGGTGAAAACAACGGTAGGAAAGAGGACGGCAGTGAGGATGAGGTTGGTCTTCCATTGTTCCCCACCGAGAGTGGTGTAAGTTCGGGCAGAAGCGTAACCTGAGACACAACCGAAGAGTGTCCAGCAGATGAGAAGGACGGTGGCAAGAGAGCCTCGGTTGGATGGAGAGAGAAACCCAAAGAGCGCAAAGACAAGAGTGACGATGCACATCATGATGAGGTGGATACCGTTGCCGACCATGACGGAAAGCAACATGGGTCGCTGGGGAAGTCGGAAGACCTCGCCGTGAACGAGCTTCCATCCGTAATCTTCTTGAACCTCGTCAGACAGGTCAACGGCGTTGTAACGGTGGATGTCACGTGAAATAGATCGTAAAAGGACCATGCCGACCATGAAAACGAGGAAGCCCGCAATGATAAGGGAGTTGACCAAACTGAACCAGTGGATCCTGGGATCAAAGACGTGAAGATAAGCGTCCCATCGAAGGCCCCAAGGGATATCACTTTCGAGGAAAGATACAGAATAGGTGTAAAAGAACTCGTTGCCATTTTCTTCGGAAAGATAGAACGGTTGATTGTTGAAACAGTCGGGCTCAGTCGACCCAGCAACCATAGAATTGACAGTGCTTGGGTAGACGAGAACGCCAACCACCCTAAAGTGGTTCTCATCACGCATGTGATATTGGATGTAGATGTCATAGTGGTTGTTCAAAGAAGGTCTGTCCGGGTTGAGCTCATGGTTACCCAAACTGAATCCCTGCGCATCCAAGAACGTCTCTCCGGTCTTGCTATCCCTCCTCATCTCACTGCTCGGCAGTCCGTCAATAAGCAAGTTCAACCCGTAATCCTCCTTGATTCTCTGGTTGATAAATGCCGCATCGTCTTTTGGCACACTAGCTTGGCACAACTTTTGACAAGTTGAATTCTCCAGCATTCGAATCTCGTAAGGAGACGAGAGAATTCGGTCGCCAAAGAGAATCGAACCCAGACTTTCAGGTTGCCTCTCGGCACCTCCTTCAGGTGAGCAGAAGTGGAAGCGACTATCATAATAGTCGTATGATATGAGTGACTTGAGCTTGGAGTTGAGCATAGGAGTAAGCGTGTTTACAAAAACATCAATCTTCTCCCCTTCAAGGTAATCGCGTGGGGCAGAACCTGGAAGGTAGAATGCAGCTGTTGAAGAAAGTGACAAAAGCGTCACCAGGGCGATGAGGGTGTAGCGGAGGACCATTATGGGCATCGACGTACTCCCTGCTGTTTATCTATGAGTTTTTAAGTAAGCTGTGGATGTCGAAAACATTCAACATTCCCATCCATGATTGGCGGTCATTACTTGCTTTGTTGCTGCGTCCGCTGTCAGCTCAGATCCCGGCCACTAGGCGTTACGTAAGATACCTTATCTTATTAAAGTTAATGATGATGGTCTGTCAGCGGAGGGAACGAAGATCATCGACATCCAAGTAATATCAAACGGTGAAGCGAAAAAAGGAAACCTTTACTTGTTGGACAAATCTTTCGTGGGGACAACTGTTGGACGAGGTCGGAAGCGACAGACACAGGCCTTTGTTTTACCATGTCCAGATTTACGATAGACTGATACATATCATACTTCTCAGCATTATCAATCCAACGACGCCAATGCTTGGCAAATCTCCCACATCTCTGATTCAAAGCGGTATCCTAGTGTCGTTACTTCATTCTATCCAATTTTCCGAGGCGCGGTCCATCGAGTCTCTCTATCTGACATTTGTACTAAACCTCATTCTCATCTGCTCCGGCGAGCAATTCCTAGCATGCCTCCTCGCGGCATTTGGTGCTCAATGATGATGTTGCTGCGACGAAAGAAACATCGCAAACCCACGCATCCATTATCCTCGAAATCCTGCAATTTCTTGAGACAAGCTTCCACGCGAGGATGCGCACGATAAATCTGAAAGCCTCTGGGAGTCTTACGAGTGCACAGGTATTATGCGATTCGAAGGTCTTCGGAGGGCATGGACCAAATCTTTAAACAAACTTGACTTTGCATAAAGATTCGATGAACGGGGTAGGGAAGGCAGTGGTTACTCGATGTACCAGATCTGTAAAGGTGATCTGGAGAATCTGATGAGGAGGATGATTGCAGCAATGAGAAAGGACAACGAGCGAGGATGTAGTCGAGTGGAAGAGGGTTGAAGGGGTGATCGACGAGAAGGTGAAGTGTGAAATATGTAGGGTGAGATTGAAAAGTTTGTCCCAGGGCAGGCAGGAGAGTATTGGAATGAATGAAGACTGAAGGTGATAAAGAAGTGATAGTTACCCTTGTAATTGTTGGACCGTTATATTGAGCGGTCATCCAGGTAGTGCCGGGAAACGCATTAGACCATAGATTACCGGACAGAGAATATTCCCGAGGGCAGGGAGGTGATGAGTAGTGTATATGTCAAACATGGCATAAGTCCCGTTTGTCGATTTCCACACGTATTTAGCCAAGATTCTCATAGAGTTCTGTGTGCCGAGTTGTCAAGTGAATGGGATTGTTGAGGTTGATGTTCAAAAGGTCAAGGGACGACGGAGAACGGGCATTCGCCAAACACAAAATAATTGTAAGGATCGCGTCGTTTCCGTCGGAACTGGAATCGACATCGCTCCTTTCTTCGTCAAGCTTCTTCGACACCTTTCTCTTTCAACAAGCTGACTTCAAACCACAAAACACTGTTGAGCTATACGAACTCACAAAATGCCCATCCTCAGACCCCTCATGGCCCTTCAAGCCATCCCTCGTGCCCGGTTAATTCCCATACCCATCACACCCATCCTCGCCCGCCCGGCCTCCTCTGGTCCGCCCCGATCCCGTCAAACTCAACCAGCTGCCCACCCTCTCTCATACCGCGACTCATCCATTCCCCACTCCGTTGTCCGACTCATCGGCCCAGAAGGCCTCCTTCCACCCCAGCGACTCTCTTCTATCCTCTCTACCTACTCTACCTCTACCCACACGCTCACCCTCGTTTCTGTCGATGGTGAGTATCCTGTTGTAAAGCTCGTGAGCAAAGCGGAAGAACGGGATAGAGAAAAAGAAAAGGAGGAGAAGAGTAAAGTGAAGAGAAAAATCAGTATGGAGGAAAAGGAGGTGCAGGTGTCATGGCAGAGTGCCAAAGGCGATTTGGGCCACAAGCTTGAGATGGCAAAGGGAATTTTGGAAAAGGGCGATAGAGTTCAAGTCGTCTTTGCAAACCGTCGTCGAGCGGAAGCTGTCAATGAACGCCAAAAGGAGGAGATTGTCGCGATGTTCGAGGGAACATTGGAGGAAGTGGGAAAAAAATGGAAAGAGGACGACAAAAACAGAGGATTATGGGTGCTTTACTACAATCCCTTGGACAGCGTGAGGCAAGAGGTGGAAAAAAAAGTTTTGGAGGCAGAGCGGGTAAAGAAGGAGGAAAAGGAAAAGGCAAAGCAGGAAAAGCTTGAAGCGAGGAGAAAGAAGGAAGAGAGGCGAAGACAGAGGGCCGAGGAGATGGAAAAGGAAAAGGCTGAAGAGGCTGCTAGAAGGGAGGAAGAGTATCAGAGGAGAATAGCGAACTCTAGGAAGAGCGGATTCGGTGGATGGAGATAGCAAGATAGAAGCACAACACAATACATTCATATATACTACATACATTAAAAACAATATCAAGATATATCATTTACATCTAAGTCCCATGCTTTCCGCAATCAACGCTAACAAGGACCCCCTTGTGGTCCCCCACGCGGACAGATTGACCATCAAGACCGGTAGTGTCTCCCAAGACCAACGCAGTAAGCTGTCGGCCATACTTCATTCAACGTTAACTTTTGAATTATTGGGGTACAAATGCACTTACAACGCATCCCGTGTCGATTCCTTTACTGAACGGTTTAATGTCCAGCCCTCTTCCAGCTGGCGGGCCATCAACTTCAGCTTACAGATCAGCTGGGATGATTGATGACTTACCGGCATGGCCGTAGATGACAGTCACAGGTGAACACTTCAACTTTTTCTTTGCAGACTTTTGCTTCTCCGCCTCGGGCGTACCGGGCTTCTGTCTCTTCACAGTCTCATCGAGTTCCTCCTCATTTTCCAGCTGCACATCATCCACTTGCTCTTGCTCCACTTGCCATTCATCACCCTCATCCTGTGTCGTCCAAGCGCCGGGGCCTTTACACCGCTTCATCTCCTTATTCCAAACTTCACTCCATGGTGTACCTTTTGTAGAGGATTTGGTGACTTGGCCCTTGTTAGGACCTTTAGTGAACACTGACCGCATATTGTAGATATTGTACGGAATAGTGTTTTGGATGATGCTCTTCACGATCGCTAGCTCTTCGGCTTTACGGTATGGGGGAGAGAGAGTGGTGTTGGAATATTCGACAAGTGGTTGGGAAGCATCGAATGAAGATCGGAGAGGATTTGAGGGGAGAAGACCTCCGTGGACAACGAAAGCATGAAGGGAAGGGAAGTGAAGGATGAGTGAAAGATTGGTGAGGTATTCGTATGATTCTTTCGAAATTTGTCTAAGAAATGTTAGATAGAACCACGCGGGAATTACTATGTAACCCACCTCGCGATATTCCAGTGCTCCCCCTTCCAAATCCAACCATCTGGATATTTTTTCTTGTCCTTACCCAGAATATGGATAGCTTCCTCTCCTTCCTTGGTGGATAACAAGTCCATGTAAGCCTCCCACTCCACGCCTCCGGCCCATTCCATCCACGTTCGCCATTGAATCACAGGCTGATCGTGATTGCCTCTCACACCCCTAACTTTGTGCTCTCTCATCCATTGCAATACTTGTTCTGGTTTGGGACCTTTTGCGAGGAGGTCTCCGACATGGAAGAGGACGTCACTAGTATCGTCATACTGAAGCTTTGACATGAGTCTTTGGAGAGGATCGTAGGAACTGTGTACATCGCCAACGAAAATCACTCGGTGACCAGACGAAAGGTCGAGGTCTTTGTGATCAACAGACTTTATCATCCTGAACATGTCAAAGTCTTAAGATTTTTTTATTAGGGCTTTTTGCGCAATTGCGATATGCGAACAAGCTCAAAGCACCACTCACCAATCTTCGGCCGAGTACTCGAATTCTCTCCTGCCTCCGCAGCCAAACCCTCGTCATCAGTGGTGCTCTGCTCCCCATCATCCAGACCCAAATTATCAGCAATGATTTCTCCAAGTTCTGCTACGCTCCCTATCCCAAAGACCCCCTTGAGCTCTGCTGCTGCGTCCTTCGCGGTTGATCTTGATTCGGTTGACGCCATGAAGATGACTGCCAGCATGAAGATACCAATGATTGCCACTGACATTGACCTTCGCAATGCATGAGTTCGAGGATCTTTGCCTACTGGGGTGAAATGTGAAGGAGATGGAAGGGGAACAATCTCGTCTAGGAAAGATGGCCTGTGGTGGAGAGCCGGTGGGCGATGAGGTTCAGAATATAGCGGCAATGTGAGGTGTTCCTCTTGTTCGTGGTCGGGGTCAGATTCGGGTGGGGGGGAGTACTGATGGAGTGTTGCCATGTTTTCCAGTATTTTGTTTTTATCTTTCGGTCCCAGCGACGTCCGTGTATGAGTATAAGACGTAGCAAGAAAAAGAAGAAAGAGCGACAAAGATGACGGAATGTTTTTAATTCTGAGTGGACGGCTTGGAGCCCTCGGAATAGATCATCACGGCGTGCCTCGTTGTGCCTGACTTTTAATCTCGCATTATACAGGCCGGAACTCCTGCTGGAATGTAGTTGTGGCAGTCTTCTCAATTTCTTTCGTTCGTTCCATGCACCGCCGCAGAGATTCTTTAGTCGCCTGCTAATCGCCCGCTCAGCATGGATTGCAGGCTTTAGTCAGGTAAGATCATGTGTGCCATTGATGTTGCTACAAAGGCGTCCTTTTCCACTATTCTTAACTCTGCCTCCCGACTGTTACGTAGTGGAGCCTGAACTCGCCGGAAAAGCGTTATTCACGACAAACGAGAGCTTGCCGATTGTTTTGAACAAATAGTAAATTAGATACCCTAGTTATGCTATTTAACAATTGCTAAGAGTTCAAAAAGCCACTGCTACACCTATGATCAGGAACTTAATAGGCCGTGAAAGAACCGTCACTTTTTGGGGCTGCTCGCTCCTGAGCGCTCAACTTTTCTTTCAAGAACTAAACTTTTCTAGATCGGGTAGTATCATTACATTCATAACATAGGTCACTATTCATCCAAGAAGAGTTAAGGGCTCACAAAGATCGACGATAGATTTTTGGGGGTCAGGGCTCGCCAATCAACACCAGACTTCATGAATCGCAGCTCAGCAGGTTCCAACTCTACAAACCCACAATGTTTCTCGATAGAGTCCCTCCACATGTATTTGACCTGGTTAAGGGCTCGGACTTCCAAGTTTTGACCATCACAACATCCAAAAATTTTGTAAATAGAAATGGTTATCAAGCTCACAGCTAGGGGTGCAAAATTGACGTCCGAGTAGATATTGAACATGTGGTCGATAATTGAGTGCTTGGCTGTGTGCCTTATCCCTCAATACATGACGGAGGTACGTGAATGATGACCACCATGAGTTGACATGGGCGTCAGCCCCGGAATAGACGTGGGCTCCTCGGCCTACGTATCATTAGTCTCCAAAGGCGGCAGCCAAGCGACGCTGTAATTTGGGCATTTTCTCCTTTGGTTTTTTGTCAAGATCAACGGGGAACATTTGGTTGCTCCGACATTATGATCATGTAGATAGCTCTGCCGAAGCAATGATTTTGATTGTTCGTTGGTGGGTATACACAACAAGTAAGGTGGTGGAGAATCGACCAAGGATAAAAGTCTTGTTGGGTGCAGATGGTGGTAAACGGAGGAATCTGCCTCCTTTTTCAGTTGCTTTGCCGCTTCATGGTCAGCTTACTTCCATACCTGGGCACAAAGATTGGTATTCGCCCCTTTATCATCGGGTTTCAAAATTAACAACAATTCGTTGGGTTCGTCCGTCTGGCGGACAGATTTGTACTATAATTCAATAATTACTTATTATTATTGCTGCGTGCGATATCACCCGGATAACGCCGACATGCGCGTCGCGTCTCCGCATACGGCACTCCAATCCAACACTTGAATAGCAGCCAATCATTTCATCTATAATGGGTCCGATTACTCTTCTTTCGCCGTAAATCATGGAAGACGAACAAGTACCTCAGTTTGTATGCCCGTCTTGAATCTATCTAATTTGCTCACACTTCTCCTAGGCTTCTTGTATCAACTCCCGAAGTTGGGATATCATCTCTTCCTCCTGCCAGATTCGAACGGCCGCAAGTGCCTATCACTCTCTTAACGGGGTATTTGGGCGCTGGCAAATCAACTTTGTTACAATATATTCTCACAGCCAGTCATGGATATCGCATAGCAGTTTGCATGAACGGTATGATGGATTAGCTGTACCCTTTACATAGGCTCATCGCGCTTTTTCCGTGTAGATTTTGGCGATACGACAGATATCGAGTCTAAAAGCCTAACAATGTCTGATCCAAACTCTTCGACGACTACCTCTGAATTCCTCAGTCTACCGAATGGATGTCTTTGCTGTTCTGTCAAGGACATGGGTATAGCGGCAATTGAGGACATGGTCATGAAAGCTCCGGGTGGAGTCGACTGGGTTGTGGTCGAACTGACAGGCCTTGCAGACCCCAGTAAGTCTCATATCTCGATCTGGGTATTCCTCGCTGCTTATTGTGAGAAAAGCTCCAATAGTTAAGTCCTTCTGGTCCAATGAGGAAATGGGGGATCTGTTCCTAGACGGAGTTGTCTGCGTGGTGGACAGCCGCAATGTACTAAAGGTAGGTTGTACTAGGTCTTTTACACCGTGCAGTATGTTTACATTTAAACAGCAATTAGATGGAGAGAAGGATTATAACGAAATTACGGAATGCCAAAAGTGTGTTGCCTCGTCCTGAATGACTTTGACCTCCGCGTGTATTGCTCACGAGATATTTGTTCTTAAGGCAAGTGGCTTCTGCAGACGTCATCCTCTTGAATAAAATCGACCTTGTGTCAGAAGAACATCTCTCTAAGGTGGAACGCGCTGTTCGGTTGGTCTTGGTTTCCTGGTATGTTATCTCTTATTTTAGGAGTATTGATGTATGTTTTTCACAGAGAACTCAATGCAACTCTGAGAATACATTACACGAAGAACTCTCAAGCTCCCATTTCTGAGCTGTTCCATATACGGGCCTTTACCAATTCCGTTACTCCAGCTATCAAAGAAGCACCTGCGGCTCTGGACGATGATCATCAACACTCATCCGACTGCGGACATCCCCATGAAGGTGGAGAATTATTGCCTCATCGTAACGCCAGAATCAATACTACGCTTATTCCCATCCCACCACTCAATCTGCTTCAATATAACAAACTTAACACTTTCCTTGAATTCGTCCTCTGGTCGGCGACTTTTCCCGCTTCATCCAAAGTAGCACCGGAAATTTTACGGACCAAAGGTTATATCACACTTCAAGATGATAGAGCATTTGTTCTACAAGGGGTGGCAGACCTGTTTGAATTGAAAGAGGTGGACAGGGCTCTCGATCCTGAAATGGAGGGGAAGATTGTGTTCATAGGAAAAGGAGTTGGAGAAGATTTGAAGAGAGAGTTACAAATGTGGGTCGGCTTGTAAAATAAGCCTCTGGTATGCATTTCGCGTACCATCACGAGCAACCTATCACCGGAGTAATGAATTTCGTTTTCGTTGATGAGCTATCACAAGAAAGTTGAGGAGTCTGCTACCGAGCAAGTCTGGATGGTGTTTCCCATCAATATAAATAGTATATCATCACCAGTCCTGTCTTCAACCGTTCCCTGCTGTCATCCTAAGTCGATATTCGTCTTCCAGACATGGCGACTTGCTTGACCGGGATAGCCATCCAAATGGCCGACTGCGCCTTCTTAAAGCCGATTGACTTATGCCGAATAACATAAGCCGCAGGCAGGCCAAAGGAGAGTTATAGTCGCTTTGTTTACGAAACACAGTTAAAAAAAATAAATAACAACGCATTTCGCTCCATTTCGCCCTTCTCTTCTCTCCCTCTTTCGCAGAAGGTATAATAAACTGTTTCCAAGGAGAGCTTATGCATAGCTGTGTATGTGGGATGAGGCTCGAGCAAGCAAGTATGTAGCTTTATGCACCTTTTTTGGAATTTTGCACCTATCCCTTCTTTCGAGGACGACATGTCAGCGGTGAGACTTGCCTACGTAGGCCCCAATACCAGAGGTGCTTTACGCCAGCACCAGACATACTTGCGTACTTAATCATTGGCTTGTATCCCTATTTGACCTATTCTCGTGTTTGTGATCGGATGAGCTGTGGCATTTCAGAAGGGTTCTCAAGTATACCTCAGGACACTTTCGGCTTGAAAAAACATCAATGGACCTGACGACCGATCCAACAGCATCATCGCGTAGCCCGCCAGTTAACAGCTCGCTTTATATGTTTTCGACCCAATAAACACTTCTTAAATAGAGCTCCTACTTTATCTACAAGAGCACACATCTCTTACTCCACCATCGCCGCATCACCATCTTGCCTGTCTCAACGCCATAGGGTCGAGTCCCGACCGGCTTATCCCTTGGGGCACTCTGCCATAGGGGATATTGCTTGCTGCGTAAACCTTGTCAATACTCTAACGATTGGCCAATCGTTGACGTAGACATCTAGTGAATGTCGTTTAGACGGAATGATCAATGATGACGCATGACACACCCAAAAGCCCATAGCTGGCAGAAGATGTTTTGCCCCTTTGGCGAGCAACGATGGCAGTAATTTTCTTCCATTTCCCAACCTGCTCAGTAGCATATATGCCGGGTAGGAACTGCCGTTGCTTGCTTCTTCTGAGACGATAGCACTTTGCCATCGAGTAGGCCACCATATCTGAAATAGCTGATCAGCTTTAAAGCTAACATTAGCCACAGGGGCTTACCAGCTGCTTTCTGCTAGTAATATTTCGCTGCCACGCCAAAGGAAATGTTTGAGCTCGATGGGGCCAACATTAATAGGTGAGAGTAATTTCGGACGCAAATGGGTCATTTTGTTACGGGGATGGTGCCGTTTGAAGAGGATTGTCAGTGAAAATAAAAGACAACAATAAGACATCAAGGTCGGGTTAGGCTTGTATACCAGGTCGTCAAAATTGCGATGACTAATAAGCATTAAATGTTAGGCTGTCACATGAACAGACGCTTGACGCTCGATAAGCCTCTGAAGGACATAACGCACGCTGCCATACTTGCATGTTGAAAGATAAGTTAGCCGACACACGTCCACACAGACCGTCTCCTTGTTCAAACCAAGCTGAGCAAACAATGCAACAGCGAGAGGATACAAGACTGCTATGTTATAGTTAGAAGTGATTCGCTTCCGTCCTTGATACATTAGCCTCCACCTCGCCTCCACATCGTCCGGCTTGCCATAGAGTCAGTGCCATCCAACGTCAAGGAGAACGCCACAAGCCTGGCTGTGGTTTAAACACAATAGGCTCCGCATCCATAAAACCTAAAATGAGATCGTTAGCAATGCGTACACCCAAAAAGACGTGAATTTACTATGCATACAAATCTTCGACTATTCTGCTGGACTCTCCCTTTTTCCTTCCTTCATTTTCTTCTTCTCTCCTGTCTTCTTCTTCCGTTTAACCTTCACAACTTGTACCTCTGGCACGCTGGCAACAGGCACATCCTCCTCACCATTTCTCTCGAAGCCTACTTGTGACATAGCATTTGAAAGGCCTTCCTCCTCATCCAGCTTATACTCCTCGAAGCGGCTACTACTTCTTGAAACAGGCTTGTTCATAGAGCCCGAGGCGGAAAGATCCATGGCAGCCAAACCTGTAGTGGAGTTCATTCGCGACGCGGATGGGCTCAGGCGGGAAGACGGTGTTCGAATTTGGAGAGCAGAAACGCCTTCAGGAAGTTCGCCTGTGCGGTCGAACTCAGGTGGAGCTTTCTTCTTCTGCCTTGACTTGGGTTTTGACCGAGATGAGGGATCTGTAGTGTCGTCTGAAAAAATACTGTGTCAGTTTTAATAGATACAGCATATATGAATCACTCACGTGGTAGCTCAGAATCGTCGAGCTTGACGATAGGAATGTTGTCCACGTCCTCGTCCTCTTTATCATAAAGATAATATGGATCATTTTTATGCTTTGCCCGTCTCGCTGCCCTCCGCTGCCAAAAAAGATGAGTAATGTAACCGTTGCTCTTAAGATTCAGACTTACCCTCTCTCTTTCAACCTTATCCTCGCCTTCTTCGCCCTTCTTTCCCTTCTTCTTCTTTCTGCCCTCTCTTAATACCCTCCTCAGCTCTTCCATCCCTTCCCCACCACCTTCTCCCAGATTGAATATACCCTTCTCTCTTTCTTCCTCGCTTTCGTCAATTTCTTCAATATCCTCTGGCCACCCACCGCCTGGGACAAGGTCGGTATCTAGATCGAGCCCGTCTGGTATACGGATTGATGATTGTGCGTAGGAAGCGACTGCATTTAAAGGATGGGATGTGGATAGGGGTGGGAAGATGTAGAGCGATTTCGGGTATGGTGGATCATCCTGATTAGTTTGCTTTGCTTCGGCCTCAAACCCTCCCTCCAGCTCAGGGATAGAAGACCCGCTATCCCTGCGAATCGTACTCTGAGGTTGGACATAGTGCTCGAGATCAGCTTTGACAAATCCTAGTAAACCCTTGATCTCGCCAACTCGTTCGACAACTTCCATGTCTCCCTTTGCATTTCGCTCAACCTCAGCCAGACCTTTGTCAATACTCGTTACCAGCGCCTTAGTCTCTTCAAACTTATCTCCAGACCAAGAAGAAGCAGCAGTTGTGCAGTAATAACCGAAGATCTTGGCGACTGCTTGTATAGAAAGGGATATGATAGTGGTCGAGGTAGAGGGTGAAAGGAGATTAGAAATCGCAGAAAGAGGTGATGATAGTTCCGAAGGGTATTCGCCGCAGACCCAGACGGCAGCTTCAATAAGGCCATCGGCACTTTCATTATCGTCGCCTATCCTTTCTTTAAAGTCGTCATCTCCCAACACCTTTTCCAAGACAGACACGGCATAGTTCCGAACACTTTTCACTCTGGCAACCACATCCAAAATCATCCTCTTGATATCCTGTCCAACGTTTACTCTTGAGACGTACGCTACGTCCACCAACACACTGAGGATCCATTCAAAATCCGTTACGTTGGCATAGGTGTTGTGGGAAAGAATGCCTAGTAAGCGAGTGGAGAGGAGATGACGGTATGCAGGCGAGAGAGACGGTGGGGCGTTATGAGACGTGCCAGATGAGGAAGCGATAGCTGCCAGGGATGCGGCAGCTGATGGCAGTACTGGGGCGGCAGGTGCAAGGTGAGACAAAAGTGTGTCTGCTATTGTTTGGAGGTTATTGGGATCGACCTAGACTGGTATTAGTACCTTAGTATCCGTCGAGAAGATATATTGATTTACCATGTTCGTAGCGAGCTCTAGAGCTCGCATTCGGATAGACACGTCGGGGTCATTCAAACTCTGTAGAACCTCGTCTTGGTACTCTGCGACCAACTGTGGGTGGGTTGGAATAATTTTAACCATTGCTAACAAGGCAATGTATCTCACTACTCAAATAAGCTTCCATGTCGGTTACTGTGAGAAAGACAGTACCCACAATTTTGGTCACCTCCCTCGTCCCTCAGATAGCCTCCGAGCTTCTCCACACATACTCTTGCAAGGGCATCTGCCTCTGGTCTATCTGGGTTCAGCATGCCACCCACGATGCACGTTCGCACACATTCGTATAATAAGGATATAGCAGAGGTGTTGGAGATGAGTGTGGTGATAGGAGGAAGAAGCTTTCGGACCAATCGAGGCTCTAGGGGTGTTAATATGGCGAACTGGAACGCTGTATCAGCCTGTGGTTAAAATGAGGAGTGCATTGGCATACCAGCTTGACAACCTTGATAAGCATCCAGTTATTGCTACTTCCAGTCAAGATCCCGAACAACTCGGGTGCTAAGGGCAAGTAGTTCTTCCCGCCCTGTCTCCTAGCCAACTCCATTACAACACCCACAGTTGCGCCCACTACACCCTGGTCCTCATCCTGCAGCCTTCCTCTTAATCTTGGGAAGCCCTCGCGCAAACCTTCGGGGAACGCTTCCCAGCACGGTAATAGGCACAGAACTGCTCGTTTGCGGATACGTGGAGAAGAGTGGGTGAGTAGATGGAGGAGGTCGGGATGCAATGAGGTTGATAATGAAGGGGAGAGAGATAGGAGGTGTGGAAGGGCTGTGAGTGGTAGGGGAGGTAGAGGAACATGAGGTGATAGAAGATCCTGCAGTAAATCAGTTAGCAGATGCGTTGTCAGGTCTATAAGGTATATTACCTTTTTGATGCCGTTAACCGTAAGGACAATTTCTTCAATATCTCCAGAGAAGGCCATAGGTGCAGCAAGATATCCCAGCTCTTTAGTTTATGCATTAGTAACGGACAGCTGTTGAATCCCTCAACACTTACGTTTGAGATGATATCTCGGAGAGCTCATAACCTCTACGACATGGAAGGCGAACCCTGCCGGCGGCGGAATAGGGTAAAGCATCATCAACTATATGCATAGCAGTCAGCTTTGTAATCTTGTAGACAGTAGAACACTCACGTAGCACATCTTAATGATAGCTTCCGCCTTGAGCGCCATGTCCTTGCCCTTGAGCTCGTCGCGTATCTCCGTCATGGCCTCCGCGATGAAGACATCTTCCTGGGCCTTCGAGGCACCCTTGTGGGCACGCAGGCCTCTGATGAGGTCCTGAAGCGTCCTCTCGAACATTATTTTGCGAGATTATGATAAGATATGGGGTGTTGTTATCGATAGCACGGCATGGTCTCAGAAGAGCGTCAGAAGAGAATAGTGTCATTTACGTAACATTGCGTAATCACAATGACATCCCCGCAAAGACCAAAGTCGTCGGACACTGCAGTCACCCAGATTAGCTATAGGCGACTCAGCTTCGGAACATATCTGGACAGTACACAATATGGATATCGAGAGGCTCGTAAGGACGCACGTATCGACGTCAGATTTGGATCCGCCTCAGGAGCTTGTTCAAGGTAAATGTGTGACTCGCTCCGACCTCCGCTTGCTTAAAGCTCACAATCTGTAATTGTCAGGTGTCAACAGTGGTCAAGTCCAGTTACTACAAGTGGTAAAAGCTTTGGGGGATTATCTCACCTCTACAGAAGATGATATCAGACTTAAAGGTACGTTGTCGCTGGTGCCTCGACGTATAACAGCTTCTGATCTGTGTAGGATTGACATTCTTAACCAATCTCCTGGGCGTTATCATACCTGGGAAGATCAATCGTCAGGCGAGTACGTAGAGGTCAAAGAACAACAGGCTCAAAGAATATAAGGCACAACGAAATGCTGATATGTCGATTTAGCAACGACCCTGACAAACTTCTATATCTCGAAACTCGACGACTTTGAGTCATTACCGCCAGCTCTAAGTGGATTAACTACACTTTCGAAGTTAACGACGTTCGATGACACTACAGCGGTCGATGTTTATAAAGGGTTTGTGGATGTCACACATGGTGCGGCCAAATGCTGATAGCCTCTACAGGATCGTGGAGAATGTCAATCTCAAAGCATATGCGCAGGCTATAAGACATCTTGTCTATGTCTTGTTTGACAGTTTACTAGCAACTCATCGAGATGGTAAGTCTAACCTTTGTATGTTGTCAAATGATGATACTGATCATGCCGCCTAGCTCTGAAGAAAATGGGAACCGCTTTCATCAATTCTTATACCAAGATCGTCGACGGCGAGAAAGACCCTCGGAACCTCATGCTACTTTTCTCAATCGATCGGGTAATCCTTTTGGAGTTCGACGTCAAGGATCATATCGAAGACTTCTTCGACGTTACATTCTGCTACTTCCCCATCACCTTCCGTCCACCTCCTAATGATCCGTATGGAATTACTGCCGATGATTTGAAACTTGCTCTCCGAGAGTGTATGGCGTCTAATCCCTATTTTGCGAAGATGGCATTGCCCCTCTTTTTGGAAAAATTCGCAACTGCTACTGGTGCCACTATGGTAAGTGGGAACCTCCATATGTATAGAACGTGTCTGATGTCAAGAGCAGAAAGATCTGATGCTCACCATGGCCGCTTGTTTCCCCACTTACGGCGCCGATGCGGTCAATGAACGTAGCAAGGAACTCTGGGAGGGCATCAAGACCGAGATACTTTACTCTTCTGACTCAGCTATTGAAGCCGCTGCCCTTTCTGCGCTTGAATCACTTATGCGCACACTCTACCCTAATGAAGACAGTGTTCCGTCAGGTTTGGCGCAAGAGATTATTCAGGAATGTATAAAATCCCTAGAGGAACCAGACAAGAACCAGGCTTTAGGTTCGACCAAGATTATCGCGGCGATCTTCCGGGGTTCTCGTGAGTGTGTACATTTTGCTGATTTTTAAATTAAAAATCGCTTGCAGCTTCGGCCGGTAAATTCGCCCTCTCGCAAGTATTCCCTCAGCTTTTCCGAACATTCAACACTCCCATCGTACCTTCTCACCGTGCTCCTCTCCTCACAGCCGTCTCTTCAATTCTTCTCGCTTGTCAATCGACTTACAACTCTTCCTCCCGGTCGCATGAGCAAGAGCGAAGTTTGGAACCTTACCGAGGAGACCTTCTGGATATTCTGAGGGAAGGTTTAAGGACGGACGGCTTGAAAGGGCCGGCGGTCAAGGGTTGTGTTGCTCTTGTTGGCGTGCAAAACTATTGGAGCCGAGGAGAAGTAGAGGATATTGTTAGGGGGATTGATGAAATTCTGATCCATGATGAGAATCAAGAAATTAGGTAAATCAAGTTCCCTGCACCATACGAGAAACCTGGGCTAAATGGGGCATGGAACAGACCGGAAGTCATTCAAGCACTTATCACAATCTCCAAATCCCATCCCACCGTCATTGAGTCGCTTACTCTCCCCCTCTTATTCCACAACCTTCCTAGCTTGGCGCCTTCCGTAGAGGACTTCACGGCTAGGGAGCGATACCGATCTATCCTTGGTTCATTAGGGAGGCTCTGCATTCAGCCAGCACTGTGGGGCACAATGATCGTGAGGGTCACTAGTAGACTTGACATGTTGGTCGCCGCTACCCCTAAAAAGTCAGAGGGAGGCGATGTGGAAATGGACGACATGGATGCTAGGGAGTGTAACGTTGTTTATGCGTGGGACCTCCTCAACTCCTTGCTCACGGTGATAGAGGTGAAGATCAAAGAAAAGCATGTGGATCTGGGCAAATATTACGGAGAACTGATGCCAAGATTGGTGGGTCTGACAGTAAGAGCGTCTCAGCAAGAGGTTGGCGGAAGCGGAGAACCTTTGTTCAGAGACAGGAGATTGGTGACGATCGTAAGCAAGATTGAGGAAAAGATGATATGGGAACTTGGCGCCGAGTATGTGGATTGCTTCAATTATTTGCCTAAACTGAAATTGACAATGTGGCAGAAAACAAGGGAAGCAATTCGATCTTGTGTACAGAGCGTTCGAGCAGGGAGAGATGGTTGGTATAGTACACGATAAGTCAACTATTCAATCTTCTAGTCCTTTACGTGTAAGTATGGTGTTAAAGCATGGTGCCAGCTGTTAACGATTCCCTTAATTCAGACCGGCGCATCATCCTCAGAGCAAGACCTTATTGCGCTCTACTCTTCGGCGCTCCAAGGCCTTTCGCCCTCTTTTTCTCTTCCGTTGGCTTCATGTGGCGAGTATCTAAGAGGGAAGATCTACTGGACTATTCATGTTGCAAAGGACGGCTGGCAGGTCAAATGGGGATTGGAGATGGTTTGTGCGTTAGTGAATAAGAAGGAAGGTGGTGAGTTTCCTTTCAATCTATTCTTCCCTATCAGTGCTGAGTTTGTGAAGATCTCAAAGAAGCCTTAGAAGGGGTCTTGGAGAAGATATGGGCAGAGGTGCAGGATACTACTCAAGACTTTGAGGTCAGGCACAGAGGACTACTGGTTTACTTCCACGTAAGCTGTCTTTTGGTCCTTCTGACTACTCGTACTGACATAAATATATGGCGTTACAGATCATCAAAGCCCTTTCACTCCTCCGCCAGCCATTAGCATACATAGCCCTGGACAAAGTCATTGAAGTGTTGGGATTGTTTAGCATGGACTCTGAGTTTGTCAGCGAGGCAGCGAGAGCTTTTGGCGTGTTGGCGAAGAAGGGTGAAGGGCATCTGACTGCCAAGGTGTGTCTGACGTTTCCTTCGTTTTGTGCGTGACGGAATAGAGACTGATTGTTTGTAGCTCCTTTATGCTCAAAAATTGTGGAACTTTGTGCTTCCGAAACTAATCGAAGGGGATAAAGAGGCTTCTGGTGAGTCGAACGATTATACAAAACATAGAAGACAATTGATCAGGTAAGCAGGCAAAGAAAGGATAGTGTACCTTGTAGCTTTTGCCTCTCTCTTGCCTCTTGTTCCTCCTTCTCTTTGTCTCTCCGATCTTCCTACTGTGAGTAACTTATGAATCAGGGAAAGTGTGGCGCTGATCGTCCTGCAGATCCTCCCACTTATTCAACGATCCTTAACATTATCGTCCCCTGCTCAGAGGACGAACGTGATCCACGCGCTCACCTCCATTCTTGAGACTCCTTCGTCCCCATCTACCGATACTATCTTCCATTCTTCTGCCTCTTCCCTCGTTTCAGCCCTCCTGGCCTCCTCCATTCCGTCTCCAGAGACCTCTACCTCCTCAAAAGTTAGACAATCTGCTCTCTCTTGCCTGGCCATTATTCCTGATACGATCAGGTTTGAAGTGCTGCACAAGCAGAAAGCAGAGGTGATCAAGGAGCTGGGAAAAGCGGTGGACGATCGAATCAGAGATGTGAGAAAAGAAGCTGTTGAATGTAGGGCAAGGTGGTATAGGTATGGTCAGGCGACCTAGTTGTATTAATATCGCACGGAAGGTTCGTTAAATTTGGGACATAGATTACAAGTACCTTTGCATACCAACAACCTAATTAACTACACACAGATAAGCTCCCAAAAATGAGATACAAATAGATACAAGCCCAAAGCACCTCTTCTTTTTTAAGTCCATTATTCCAGTTGTCAGCCATGGTCACATTGAGGACTCGCTCAAATCGTGCCACTGAAAGGCCTGATCCGGAAACATCAAGCCCCAGATATCCTGCATGTCGTTGAATGAGTTGAAAGGTGGGAAAGAGGGGTTCAAATCATTCTGATCCAAGAGTAACTCATCACTCGGTTGCTCGCATTCTGCTTGAAGCGCGACCAGTATGTCATGGCTCATGGCAGCTTCTGTCCATGTCAAACTTAAACGCGACATATGATCGACCTGAATGAATAAGCTAGAGCAACGGGTTGATGTTTATAATAGCTTACACATCGATTGAAGTTCAAGAGATCTGAGCTAGAAAGATCAATGTCTTTCGATTTGATATTACCCAGTAGGAAGATGGTAGCTGCACCAAAAATGGCGTTGACTTATACCTATCAGACGGTGGCTTTTTGTTTCGTTTTCCCCGCTCTCGTACTTACTCAGGTTATGATGGCAAAAGCGCAGACCGTGCACACTTTCAAACAACTGATGGATGTAGCCCCGTATCAGCAATTCTCTATGAGCTCGAAGCGAAGAAACGTACATCAAGGAGGTAAAGAATAGACTGAGCAGCCTGTTGGCATTTTTGCGCTGGAATGGGGTTCGAAGTCGATCGGTAAAAAGGTCGAAGAATAAAAATGACAACCAGATGGTAGGTCATGAGAAGCAGTAAAACATGCGGCAGCGGGTTCATATCTGGATGAGCCAGTGGGAAGCGGTCATGCCATGTCTCAAGCTGCTGCAAAAGGTCCCACGCCGATTCTTCCTTTGTCGACTCTCCATTGGAAGATGAGTATCTGACACTCATTAGGGAAGTCCCTTCACGAGCGACTGATTCACTTACAGGGTTTCTAATACCGAACGACTGATTATAGCTAGTCTTGCCATCCAATGGAACGCGGTAGAGCGCATTGATCGAAGGCCACTGACACTGAGCCCTGGTGACGGGGGTGTTACTGAAGATAAGGGTACAGTAGGAGAGCTCCATAGCACATCATCTAGAATGCTGTCGATCTGTGGAAAAGGTGCATTAGATGTCTCGACGAGTATGGGTTGACGGCCAGCAGCGAGTGCCCGGATCTGCAGTACGGCAATCGATCGTTTAGCTATATCGTCGTAGCCCTCAAAAGCGGCTTATAGACGTACTGTGTCTTGCAGATATGTGGTCCAGAAAGCGTATTCCCTTAAATTCCGCTCATCCGGGGTCATTTGACCTCTTCTGACATAGTTCTCACACTGTGTTGACTGTCAGCCAATCATAAAGTCCTGAATTCGAAAGATTTACATTGAGATTTAGGCCCAACTTAGATTCCCATCAGCACCTTCACAGATTTTTTGACCCTCAACTTACTGCATGAACACCAGCTATAGCCATGCCGGAGTATAGATATCCTGTGGCATGTTGTCTGTCTCCAAGGTTGAATTGATTTTCACAAGTTGATAACCGTACAAAATGTGCACAACTTTATAATGGTTAGCATATCCCTATCAACAAGTTAGATGAGCTCGGCTCACTTGGAAAACAAATTATAAGCTCGCAAAGAGCTCAATGCGGTGTGGTCGCACTCTTCAAATAGCAACGCCGAACAATGTCGCATGAAAATGGACTCATAGCTGCGCACCAAAGCGGGATGCTCCTGCTTGATCAACCGCAAGCCCAGGTACAGCACACAGCAATGCAAAAGAGGAGAGTAATGAGCAGTCCGACTTGGAGGAGATTGACGATCGCGACCGGAGACTTGGGTCATATTGCATATATTGAGGTCCACAAGGAAAGCAGGCATGTCCACGCTCAAGCACCATGGGGCATAAAAGGCCGCAAAGTAGTCCAAAGCTTGATCATGGATCGCTTTGCTGATGTTGAGAGAGGACGGAAGATTACGCGACCAGTCAATCCAATCGCCCATTCGTAACTCATGAGTGGAAGACGCTTCTGTTTGTTGAAGATGTGAGCTAGCGCATGTCCACAGGGACGTGGGGCCATGCTGCACCAAGGCCGCATCGGCTTTACCAACCCTCTGATGGGACATTAGTACAGCAATAATGGAGTAAAGCGAACGCTTTTCAGCTGGAAAGCCTCGCACCTGAAATAGTTCATAGTCCGGCCCTCCTTCTACCTTTCGTAAGCGGGAAGATGTAACAGGCAACGTATCGATATTGTGCAGCATCTGCTTTGCCGAAGTAGTCGAGCTAGGAGTGGTGTTTTTGGATCGTAAAGCCGTGGGCAACCTATCGCCAGCATGATTTACCGGTAACTCAGCCATTCTAGACGAGCTCTCATTAGGTCGGGTTTGGATTATTGATTCGATAAGTCCAGCATCTGATAAAGGTTGTGTCGTAGCAGCCATCGATTTTGAAGCTGTGGTGGCAGCAAGGAGGTTCTCAACGAGCTTCTCAAATCGATCCATCCTTGCATTAATGTCTTCAATATGCTCCAAGTTGGTCCTGAAAGCGACATTAAATACCTCGTCCAGTATTTAAACAAGTAGAGGTTCACGTACTTTCGACGGTCCTCATCCTTATATTCGCAAGATGAGCCTCGATTCTTACATATAGTGCACTGCGGAACCATTCCATCACATCGTATCTTCCTACCGATCATGATTATCAGCATATTGTTCATTATTCAAGAAGCTGAAGGGTATTTTAATTGCCTTCTTCAAAGAACTTGCCTTCTACGACACTCATCGCAAGCTCTTGAAGCATGACGGACCCGACGTTTTGACGGTGGAAGCCCTGAACGGCTACTGCTCTCTTCAGAGTCTGATGCTCTATGCTTAGAAGGCATTATTGGGGCTTTACGCCGGGCTTATATTAAAAGTAACTTGAAGAATAAATCACAGACGACGATAGCAGATAAGGAGGAGAAGCACCTGACAATAATACCTCCGCTTATTCTTGCCTACGTTAAAGAGTTCATCGGCCTACTATGTATGTCTTCATCCTATTTTACCGTATTTCAAAGATTCAATGATATTTGGGCTCATTCTGTTCCGCCGTACTGTATCATATGGAAGAAGCAAAGAATCTGTACTTGATGAATAGGGCAATGGGGGAGAGCATCCATCCTTCAAGAGGGTATTAGGTTATCACCACCACACCGCACACGTCAGCCGGGCCAGTGATAATAATCCTGAATTCCTGCTGTCGTCCTTGACGGTCCTGGCCGCCCCGACTTCTCCGTTCCGAGTTCTTTATTAGTAGTACTTGAAGAAGCTGATATATGAAAACTCCAACATGCATTCATACGAGCGCATAAAAATAGTCCCTAAAAGCAGGCCCATCGGACAGCATGGTCTTCCTCCATGTCAGCTGATAAGTGGTAAGGAATGCAATTGATTACGTACCTCCTGACCGGAAATTGAGTCTTCGGAGTTCGGCATCTCTGACCAACTTCTTAGAAAGGGCGGATTTCCCGGGAATCGATTCCCGTTTTCTACTGACCGCAACAATGAGAGCGCGATAAGGAGCAAACATGATCATTCGCCTGAATGCATCTTCTCAAACTTAATGTATAAAGGTGAGGTCTTCTCTGGAAAACGAATGGCCCTTATCCCCCAATACGACGTCAAACGCGATTCAATGGATAAAATGGAGACTAACTACGACGTTGAAAAGGTCGACCTCGACAGGCACGACGTTCTTTATGTTCCAGACGTAGCTCCTGTCGCAACTGGAAAACAGCTGGATGAGAAGCAGAATCGCAATGTAGGTGATGGCTCGTTTCACCAATGAAAAGCGCTGATGCATTGTTTACCTTCCAGTATGATGCTGCTGCAATCTTCTTCGCCGAGCTTGCTCAACGCCCAGATGCTGACGAACTGATGGCCCCTTGGACCCCAGAGGAAGAGAAAGCTGTTAAGCGCAAGGTCTGTGTCCTGTTAAGAGGCCAAGATTTAAAACTGATATGGTACCATAGCTTGACTTGATCGTCCTTCCATTGGTTACTATATCTCTTCTCCTTGGAGGTACCGACAAGGTGATTCTTAGTACGGCGGCGACTTTCGGCTTGAAGACCGATCTTCATCTGGTCGGCCAGCAGTACTCATGGGCCAGCTCAATCAGTAAGCCTCACTCACGTCAGGCAGATGTAACTATCACTAAATCTGATTAGTTTTCTTCGGATCTATGCTCACTGTTCTCCCTCAAACATGGTTATGCCAAAGGCTTCCGACCGGGAAGGTGCGCATACTCTTTGTATATTTTCGATATCACGCTGAAACTTTTCAGATCTTCGCCACAAATGTCTTCTTCTTTGGTGTCATGACCTTTGCTATCATGGGTGCAAAAAACGTGGGTGAAATATTGTCTCACTGTATTAGAATGTAAAGTTAACCCTTTTACAGGCTGCTTCCTTACAGGCTATCCGATTTATTTTGGGTATGTTTGAGGGCATGAATACTTCCGGTGCAGGCCTGGTTGTAAGTCTCGTTGTTTATTGTAAGACTCTGGCTCATGCCAAGACCCTACTAGATTAATATGTGGTGGCCCAAAGAAGAGCAAGGTTGGCGTACTGTTGTAATATTCAACACCTTCTCATCGGTTCTCAACGGCCTATTTTCGTAAGTATCTTCTATTTAGGGAGGCAGGCATCCGCTGAACATCTGCTGAACATCTGCTGAACCTCCGCCGAACCTCCTACTCAAATAGCTATGCCGTGCAGTTTTATACTCCAACAAAACTTCTATCTAGGTGGCAATTGTTGTACCTCATCACAGCGTGAGTTCCTCCATGTATCTCTAGGACATCTCAAAGTTAACGATAGGGCTGTCATGGCGTAGTTGTATCTCTGTTGCCTTCGGTGTTGTCGACTGGTTCTGCCTTCCAGCTAACGCTACCAAGGCATGGTGGCTTGTAAGTAGCTGGTATCTCCAGTCCTGATGATTGCTTACTGTCGACAACAAACCAGACCGACCGTCAGAAATACATTGCCGTCCAGAGATTAGCTAAAAATCAAACAGGAATGGTTAACACCCATGTGAGCGAGCTGTCTTCAAAAATTGTCAATATCTGCTGACTCCTAAAAGTTCAAATGGGACCATGTCAAAGAGGCTGTTTTGGATCTTCGCACATATCTTTATTTTCTGATCAGTATCACGTAGGTCCACACTCCTCGCAAATGTTCAACTCTAATGGCATTAATTTAGTTTGAACATCCCCAACGGCGGTTTGAGCGGCTTCTATTCCATCGTGATTCAAGGATTGAACTTCAACACCAAACAACTCACCCTCTTGAACATCCCGACTGTATGTCCCTTCTGATCCAACTATTGAACAGCTCTAGTTAACGTATAACACTGATAGGGTGTCATCGGATGGCTTGCCGCTTTATTTTGGGTCTTCGTAGCCAAGTACACTCGACAGCCTCTTCTTTGTGCCATGGGCTCAGTCCTGGTGTGTCTTGCTGGAACCGTCGTCCTCAAAGTAGTACCCAAATCAAACATCGGTGGCTCTTTAGCGGCGCTTTACATCGTGTACATGTACTGGGCGCCATACATGGTGTTCGGGCAACTCATCATGTATGCCAACGTTGGCGGCACCAGCAAGAAAGTAGCTGTATTTACAATTTCTTATCTAGGTGAGACTCATTCTTTTAACGATTTACTCATCGCTAACGCTTTGCAGGGTACTGTGTCGGTAATCTGGTCGGCCCTCAGTCCTTCCTTTCGAGAGAAGCACCGGGTTACCCCACAGCGTACACTGTGATGTTGGCAGGTTACTGCGTCTCTATCGGATTAATGAGTCTTTATGGATTCCTTTGCTGGAGGGACAATAAGAAGAAGGTTGCCCAAGGCACCGAATGGCAGCAGAGCATAACGGGTCAAGACACTACTGTCGCTGAAGAATGGAAGGATTTGACAGACAAGCAGGTAAGTTGGACATACTAACTACCATTTGCTTGGGATGGAAGCTTATTGGAACTGCAGAACCCAAAGTTCCGATACACCTTCTGATGTCACAAGAAAGAGAACGTGAGGGCTAAGGCTCTTTGATTTTGATTTGATAAGCTATTCTAAATTCGGCTTTGTTCGTTGGGCGTATGGTGTATGAATCGTCTAAGTTGTAGATCAGTAAGATTGTCTTTTAAGTACGTAGTTGTGCTTGGTTATGTCAAATTGTTGCCCATAATTCAGCCGAGCAAGCAAGGGAAACCAAATAGAACATCAACAACCAAGAAACGGTAATACAGCGCGGCGGTTGTTCAAACTGTGAAAAATACGAAAATGCAAAAGCGAAACGAGAAATATAAAAATTGAAACATGAAAATGTAAAACCTGATTATCTGCCAATGTGAAATGTGCATGTACATAGGAATGAACGATAGGCATTATAGATGATAGATGGTTGAGATATGCGATATCGAAGTAACAAACTGTTGTCCGGTGCTGTCATGCTGCGCTGGGAGGATTGTCCGTTCCTTATTTGGTTCTCTACCTTTAGTCATTGAGCAGTCCGTCGGCGGGCATATCTTCCTTATTTAGAGGGAATTTTTACTTTTCCACTCGTTCTGCTGGTTTTTCGTTTCAACTTTTCAAATCCAATATTCAGTACAAAAGTAACTAATCGTAAAGGCTATAACTTCAGGAAGGATATGATTGTCCACGGGATCATTGCTTCGGTGTTTTGGTCATCATGCAAACAATGATATCCGGCTTCGACCGACAGAAAGGGAAATGCCTCGACGGGTTTCGTGTTCCGGCCCGAAACAGTATACAACGGGTTCGTGCTTCCGCGTAGTTACGGGCTTATCTTATTAGGCCTTTTTATCATCACATTCACACTTCATTTAGCGCTATCGGGAACCTTTTCCCGTCTGTAAAAGTAGTTTGAGCCATGAATGCACTCACTTGTGTGTCCGACGATAACATTCAAAACGTGAGTGAGAGAGGTCACTTTGGCTTGTATATCCCCCAACTTCTCACGTCACATCCATCAATTTAACGATCATGCCTGCACCAGTGAGCGACAAAGTAAAGATTTGCATTGACCGAGGGGGTACTTTCTGTGTAAGTTCTGTTAGAATACGCCAGGAGCCGATATTGACCAGCGAGTAGGACATAATTGCTTTGAGTGAAAGCAAAGGAGACCATTTGGTCAAGCTACTGAGTGTAGATCCTGACAAGTACATTCTGCTTTTATCTGTATTCGTTCCCAGCTAATCTTAGTAGCTACGCCGATGCACCCACTGAGGGTGTCCGTCGCGTTTTGGAGTGGTTCACAGGGGAAAAGATCCCTCGTAACCAGCCTATCGACACCTCCAAGATTGAATACCTCCGCATGGGTACAACTGTGGCTACTAATGCACTTCTAGAACGGAAAGGGGAGCGATGTGCTTTGCTAATTGTAAATAATTTCATTTCCTTTGGTAACAGATAGCTGATCAGGTGTATCTAGAATAAAGGTCATGCCGATGCACTAGAGATAGCTTTCCAAACTCGCCCTTTCCTCTTCCAGCTTGCGGTTAAAAAGGTGATTTTCCTCATTTGAATTGGACCATGAGCTTATAAATGCATTCAGCCCGATGTCCTCTACTCCAAGGTCGTCGAGATTGACGAACGTATCATTCCGGAGTGGCAGGAATTTGTTGAAGAAGGTCGAATGGTGGCTGAGAACGGTGACAGGCTGATCAAGACAAGTAGCGGCGTGACTGTACGAGAGCTGAAACCTTTAGGTGAATTGCTTCTATGTAATACTGTAAGATATGCTGACGCCTAGCAGACGAGGAAGAAGTCCTAAAGCAGCTCAAAGATTTATATGAAGAAGGTTACCGATCCCTTGCAATTGTTCTCGCCCACTCGTACCTTCTTCCGGATGATGAGCAACGCATTGCAGAAATGGCCTGGGGCATGGGTTTCACGAATATCAGCGTCTCATCCAGCATTGAGGCGAAGATTGGCTTCATTGCTCGCGGTCAATCGACTACTGCAGACGCCTATCTCACTCCTGAGGTTAAACGGTACCTCCAAGGCTTCGTCAAAGGTTTCAAGAATAGGCTGGAAGGATCACAATGCAAGGTATCCTTTATGCAGTCAGACGGTGCTTTGGCAGACTTCAAAAGCTTCTCTGGCCTGAGGGCAATCCTCTGTGAGTCTCACCGTTTTTTTTTTTACTGTAACTTGAAGGCTGACCAAGTGTTAGCTGGACCCGCCGGTGGTGTCGTCGGATACGCTCGTACTTCATATGACCCATTGGAAGGTTCACCGGTGGTTGGTTTTGATATGGGTGGGACTGTGGGTTTTTTTCTTTTCTTATATTGCATATGCGCTGATATGATGATAAATAGTCGACCGACGTATCGCGTTACAGTGGCTCCTACGAACATGTGTTTGAGACGACCACTGCCGGTATTGCCATACAGGTACCTCAGTTAGATATCAATACCGTTGCGGCTGGAGGAGGGTCCATCCTGACCTATAGAAACCAAATATTCAACGTTGGTCCGGAATCCGCTGGTGCTCATCCTGGGCCTGCTTGTTATCGCAAAGGAGGACCTTTGACCGTGACCGATGCCAACCTTTTTCTTGGTCGATTGCATATCGACTCATTCCCTAAGAGTATGTGTAACTCTGAAACTGGATTTTGCTGACTTTCAAAAGTATTTGGTCCCAGCGAAGACATGCCCCTTGATTACGACACCGTCTGTCAAAAATTCGAGGAATTGACGGCGTCCATCAATAAGGAGAATAAATCAAACCTTACTCCCGCAGAAGTCGCCTCAGGATTTATCAACGTTGCCAACTCTTCAATGGCTCGTCCAATCCGTGCTCTTACTGAACAGAGAGGTTTCCGCACTAGTGCTCACAACCTGAGCTGTTTCGGTGGTGCAGGGGGTCAACATGCTACTGCTCTCGCTGCGCTTCTAGGGATGCACTATGTGATTGTTCACAAGTAAGTCGCCAAGAGACTGTTTATGAACGTTGGCTAATGCCGAATATAGGTATTCTTCCATCCTTTCTGCGTATGGT
Organism: Cryptococcus neoformans H99; assembly: GCF_000149245.1. Taxonomy (NCBI): domain Eukaryota; kingdom Fungi; phylum Basidiomycota; class Tremellomycetes; order Tremellales; family Cryptococcaceae; genus Cryptococcus; species Cryptococcus neoformans. The sequence goes on from NC_026750.1 coordinate 254,428, forward strand.
ATGGCCCTCGCGGAAGTTGCGGTCGACGTTTCCGAACCTTTCGTACAAGAGTTTTCGATGTCAGCCATGCCAGCTACTGAGGAGCGTTTTGGTGCTCTGAGAGCCCGGGCATTAAAGAAATTGTCCAACCAAGGTGTCCAGGAACAAACTGTTGTGTACGATGATTACCTGAATCTTCAATATGCCGGTTCAGACACGACTCTGATGATCCTTCGCCCCGCCGATGATGACTTTGCTCGTGCTTTCGTGGAAGAGCATAAGCGAGAGTTCGCATTCACCCTCGAGGCTCCTATCATAATTGCCGCTGTCCGGGTACGGGCTACCTCCAAGACCACGTCAGTTGACCTTAGCGAACAATCGCCGTATGTGGATGAGCTCCGACGGCTGGAGGCCAGTAAGATCACTCCCCCTAAACCACAACCTTTCGCTTCAAACTCAGTGTACTTTGAGGAGTTGGGCAAATTTACAGACGTGCCTTTGTATCGATTGCAAGATCTAGTCCCTGGGATGAAGGTTGCTGGGCCATCCATCATCCTTGATAACACTCAAACAATTGTACTGCATCCTCAAAACACAGCCAAAATTCTCAAGTCTCATGTTTTGTAAGTCGTCTGTCGTCATCTGTGCAGCTTTTTGACATTAGTATCAGTATCGATGTAGGCTTGGGTCCTAGGAAGGCAGTTGACCTTAATTCCGTCGATCCCATCCAACTGTCCATCTTCAGTCACCGCTTCATGGGTATCGCTGAACAGATGTGTCGTGCTTTACAGAAGACTGCTGTTTCCGTCTCTATCAAGGAACGTCTTGAGTAAGTGATGTTCACACATGGCTTTACGTTGCTAATGTTATTCAGCTTCTCATGTGCTCTTTTTGATGCTGGTGGGGAACTAGTTGCTAACGCACCAAATGTGCCGGCCCATCTTGGATCCATGCAGTACGCTGTTGTGTACCAGGCCAATAGGCGTAAAGGAGAGCTTCGGCCTGGAGATCTTTTGGTATCCAATACCCCGGAAGCCGGAGGTGGCCACCTTCCCGATATCACTGTAGGACTTACTTCTTATCTATCATGAACAAACACTAATAACCGCATTAGGTAATTCAACCTGTCTTTGATGACGCTGGAAAGGAGATCGTATTTTGGGTTGCTGCTCGAGGACATCATACCGACATTGGTGGACTTGGAGGCAACTCTCATCACCCAGACCAATCTGTCCGTGCAGAGGAAGGTGTGGCTTTCGAATCAACCTTTGCTGTACGAGATGGAGTCTTCAACGAACAAGAAATTGTCGATATTTTCATGAAGGCAGGCGATTATCCCGGCTGCAAGCCCACAAAACGGATCGACCACAACTTATCCGACCTCAAGGCCCAATGTTCCGCATGTGCTGTGGGTACTACCCAACTGCACGCTTTGTTCGATGAGTATGGCAAGGACGTCGTCCACTTCTATATGAAAGGTAAGCAGAATCCCCGCTTCATTGGTTGACGAGCATTCTAACATATTTTTAAGCTATCCGAGACAACGCCGAAGCGTGTACACGAGAAGCTCTCAAACCCTATGCTGGTCGTACTTTCAGAGCCACAGATTATTTCGATGATGGTACGGTGGTCAAACTCAAAATCGACATTGATGATAATGGTACCGGAACATTTGATTTTACCGGTACCGGACCCGAGGTTTTGGCGAATTTCAATGCACCAGAGGCCATCACTCGTTCAGGTCTCTTGTACTGCTTACGAACCATGTCCGGGACAGACATTCCCATGAACGCTGGCGTACTTGCTCCTTTGAACATCATCATCCCCCAAGGATCTGTTTTGTCCGCTTCTGAAGATGCTGCCGTATCACAAGGGTGAGCTAATAGCATTACCAACTGAACAATCATAACTGACAACTTCCAGTAATGGTGAAGTGGCTCAGCGGGTTGCCGATATTGTCTTTACCGCCTTCAACGTCATGTCTGGGTCTCACGGCTCTATGAACGGTACCCACTTGATGTATAAAAAATATACATGGGCTGAAACCAGTGAGTCATCTTCCCAGCATACTAGTCGCACTTCTGACAGCCTGCAGCATGTGGCGGTGCATCGGCAGGGCCTACTTGGGACGGTCAGTCAGCCGTCCATACAAATATGACCAACACCCGCATCGGCGATCTGGAGCTTCTTGAGACTCGATTCCCAGCCATCCTTCGAGAATTCAGTATTCGACGAGGCACAGGTGGTGCAGGTAGATACCGAGGAGGTGATGGAATCTGTCGAATCTATGAGGCAAGAGTATCAATGGAAGCCAGTCATGATGGGCAGCGACGAGTCATCGCACCCCATGGCTCAGCAGGCGGACTTGATGGAGAAAGGGGAGCTTCTTATCTGAAGAAAAAGAAACTCAACGGGGAGTATCGTATTGTCAAGCTGAAGCCGGCTCACCAAGTCGAGTAAGTTCAAATTTACTAATCCAAGGCCATGTCCGCTAATGAAACCTGCAGGATGCAAGCGGGAGAGCAGCTGATTGTGCACACAGCGGGTGCTGGCGGCTGGGGAGCTCCGGTGGACACCATTGAAGAAGGATATAGAGAAAGTAATAGCCATGTCAAGTCCAAGGAGGGAAGCAAGCCACCACCCTTCACAAGAGGAAACGGTAGTGTATCCCAGTGGGGTCAGGCTCAAGCCGAGTGTGACTGATTAGTCTAACGCTGATTCGAGGTTCCTTTTGATGTATAAATTTTTATTTTGAGGTTTATGTACACCCGGTTGCGGAGAGTTGAGTTCTATTGAACGACAGGAAATCAAGAGAAAGCGAGCCTCTCACCGGCTATTACGATCCCAGGGGCAACATTAATGAAGAAGGATGGGATGATGGTAAGATCTTGCAATAATTTACAAGTACAGATTGCACTGTTCAAATTCGTTGTTCCATCCTCGCTGCTGGCTTCCTCGTCGGGCGATTGGCTTGGCCGCTACTTGCTGCTGTTAGGCAGCTGTTGCTCTCGTACGGTTGTTCATTTAATTTGTCTGTCATGTATGGTCAATATTAACCACCATAGCTCCCAACAAGGGTAGCCAGTCGGCAAAATAACAAATAATAAAACTTAGTATCGATGACGAATGACAGTCCGTTGGCTAAAGGCAAAGTTGTCTATTTTTCAGCGAGAAACTTCGCACACGTGGATACAGCAGAATAACAGATGGCAGCTTCTTTCATTCCAGAATTCCCTACGAAGTCCTGCAACCCAAAAGTACAAATGACCCATAAACCAAGACACCAAAAGAATCGGTGCAATGGCACTATTCTGACCAGATCACACCTGCCTTTTTTTGACAACCCAAAGTCTGATTACTTCTGGACCTCCTGCTGTTGCTTCTTGGTAGCCTGCTCCTTCTGCCATTGCCAGATGAGAGCCTTGCCGTAGTCTTCACAGTTGGGGAGACGGTTAATAGTGTGAATGTGGCATTTGGCCGGGGAGGTATTGGTGAGGAAAATACCGCAGTGGAAGTCAAACTGGACGGAGTAGGTCAGTTGTAATCAGAAGTGAACTGAAAAAAGGAACGTACCTCGCAGAAGGTGACAGGGGAATGAATTCTGAAGTAGTAGGGATCACTGAGACCGTACTTGCCGATCCAAGCAAAGTACGTCTGATCCTCGAACTTCCTGACACGATCCATCTTAGCTTTGAGAACTTTCTCGGGGAGGTAAGTGTTGAAAGTCTGGACGATAGCATAGACCTCCTCCCTCTGGAGGGGGCTGAGCTTGGAGATAGGAACGCCTTCGAAAGGAACGATTCTGTTGTCCTGTCGGGCACCACCGAGGTGCCTGCCAAAAAGAAAATTAGAAAGGGCGTCCACAAGATAGTAGAGGCGGATCAACTTACCTTTCGTCAAACGCCGTCCACCTATGCTCGGGGATACCGTGGGCACGGTCCATACCCTCACAAAGCTGAGCCAACTTCTGGTTCTCCTCGTTAAGGTCCCTCATCAAAGTGAGAGCCCGAACTTCTTCCTGACTGAAAAGTCGGAGACCGGCATGAGGACCAACGTCGATTCGGTCAGGCTCAGCACCCATGAAGGTAGGACCGATGACCATCCTCTTACCGCAAAAGACAACGTTCAAGCACATGTGGTGACCAAAGAAGGAGAAACCCCAGGGCTCGGTAGTACTAGGGCGCTTTGTGGCAGGAGGAAGGAAGAGACGAAAGTTGTAGGAGTGCTTGTTGAGAACGGTCAAACCGTCGACAAGTTCACCGAGAAAATGATTGGTAAGGGTACAGCCGACAGCCTTTCGGTAACCGTCGGGGGAAAGGGAAGCTTTGAGGACGTCGTGGACAAGGTCCTGGATCTCAGGGGTAGTCTCGTCAAGTCTGATACCGCCTGTGTTAAGATCAGCAAACGGCTCGGCCAAAAATCATTAGGAGGGAATTACCAGGGTTGACGTAGAACTCGGGATTAGACCAAGCCCTAAACTCATCATTGGTCTCAACATCGCCCTTGATGCACTCGTCCTTAAGCTCTTGGGGCAAGCTGTCGAGAAGCTTATTGACAGCAGCAACGGCCGCCTCAACGGGAGCGCCTTCGTCTTCGGCATATTGGAAAATGGTAGGGTCAGGGTGACCGTCGGTAGAGAAACCCTTGTAAGGTCGGGGCAAGTTCTTGAGGTCTAGCTTGTTAATCAACCAAGCAGGAGCAGGGAGACCACGCCTGTGCTCGCACCAAGAGTGGGGTGTGTGGTCCTTGATGCCGAGGACTCGAGGGTGGTCGGGCTTGGGAAGAAGCTCTCTAAAGTGGACGGTAGCGTCGGAGGGTGGAGCTTCAGGGTCATCCTCGAGGAGAAAGCCGCAGTCGGTGGGAACAAAGGTGTCCATTGTAGGTAAAGTGATGTCGATCAAGGGGGCGTTGTTGGAAACGAAAGAGGCCGATGGAATCCGGGGCTCGATATGAGAGAGGAGGGGGTTATATAGAAAGTGGATGGGTCTCGCATAGCGTACTAGCCGGAATTCGTGCCGGAGAGTGCGAGACGGGGCGGTGATGGGTCGGTATGCGGTGGATGGCAGTGCGGGGAGAGACAGGTATCGCAAGAAATTGGCAGGGACGGTGAGTTGACGGATAACAGATTATCAGCAGTGAAGACGCCGCACCAAAAATCAGCGCAGGAACGGTTTCCGCATACAGGAACTCAATCCGGCTCGGACAAAAGATATGATTACATAGGCGATGATAAGCGCTGGAATTTGCCTTCATCTTCACTTGCATTCGGTCTAACCCCTTTTCCGCCGTAAAGACTGGTGGCATTTGCATTGCCCCAGACAGATCTATGTACTATATGACTGAGGGGCCCGAATGCCTCCCCAAAAAGGGCAACGACAGCGCATAATAATTAATAGCGAGGTCATGATTGGTGAGAAGGAAGTCGCCCTCCTCTACAGTAGTAGTTTGAAAGGACCTGCCGCCAAATTCACAGATTCGTGTCTCATGAGGTGTCAGCTGTGATGAGATCAGCATAGCAGCTAAATCCCGCCCAACTAGTAGTTTACCAGAATACAATCCGGTCTATAAAACAAGCCGAAAACAGTATCAAAGCG
>NC_026750.1:265000-270000 GCF_000149245.1 Cryptococcus neoformans H99
TCCTTTTTCTTTTGGGTCATTGAAATAAAGCTGACAATTTGAGGATCTGCAGATGACGTTAAGAGTTCCCGACCGAACCTCAACATCCTCGCCGAGTACCGTAAACGAGAAGCCGAGTTTCTGGACCGAGCGAGAGACCTCGAAACGGTTACGAACGCTCGAGATGCGGCCAAAGCCCGGTACGATGAGCTGAGAAAGGTTAGATTGGATGAGTTTATGGCAGGGTTCACGGCCATTACGGCTAAATTGAAGGAAATGTATCAGGCAAGTCTCTTTTTTTTTTTTTTACGACCCGTTGATTCAAAGGAGCTAACGGACGCGATAGATGATTACCATGGGTGGTAATGCAGAGATCGAGTTGATTGATAGCATGGACCCATTCTCTGAAGGCGAGTTGATCCAGTGTTGAGTGCATTTTGGCGTATATCTAACCCGCTGGATAGGCGTTGTACTCTCCATCATGCCTCCCAAAAAGTCGTGGCGAGCCATTGCCAACCTGTCTGGTGGTGAAAAGACGCTGGCGTCGCTTGCTCTTGTTTTCGCCTTGCACGTCTTCAAGCCTACGCCTCTTTACTTTATGGACGAAATTGATGCGGCGCTGGATTTCAAAAACGTCTCGATTGTGGCCAACTATATCCAATCAAAAACCCAGGCGGCGCAATTGTATGTCTCAAGTCTCTAAGCCTGGCTGATAAAGGAAAGCGGGCTAACGAAGAAGATTAGTATTGTCATTTCTTTACGAAATGACATGTTTGAACTTGCCCATCGTCTTGTCGGTATTTACAAAACATCCAACGTAGGTTGATCTTTTTTTTTTTTTTTTCCATATTTTGGGGAGTCCAAAAAACAATGACTGACGGCAATTTTGTGGCAGTGTACAAAGAGTATTGCGATTGACAATAAAGATCTCCGATTACAAGCCCGGCCCAAGAGACCGCCTGGTGTTCCTCCCACACCGGGGACTTTGATAAGAGTACCTCTGACGCCTACGCCGCGAAGACGTGCGGAATCAAAGGCGGAAGAGGATACTGTACAGGCTACACCTGGTACTGTGAACGCTTAATGCCTTTTTTTTTTTGCTTCTTTTCCGGGTATTTCCATTTTTGGACACTTTTGTTTTTGGCCTTTTTTTTTAATCGTTTCCGAGCTGTTCCGGTTTGACTTTTTCTCGAGTTGCAATCTGTTGTAAGAGTTTTTTCAGGCTAGACATTAAAAGCTATGCATAATTCCCTGGATAAAAAGTATGATTAGGAGAGAATTGGGATGAGATGTGAGACTGATGTTTTCTAGATAATGGTTTGTAAACCTTTTTTTTACACCCAGTCACGAGGATTCTTCAAAACCTCCATGAGCTTTTCTTCGCGGGTCCCGGACCCTTCTTTACCCAGCGGGGACATGTATTCCCATCGTGCCGTTTCCGGCAACCTATCGCGGGTGTTAATATTGGAAGAGGAAGAGAGGAGAACACAAAAACGTACGACATCAAGATACTTTCTATCCTCGCCCCTGGGGTGTTCAACCCAAACTTGGTGCCTCTATCATAAACCAAATTAAACTCGACATACCTCCCTCTTCTCAACTGCTGCCACCTCTTTTCCTCGGGCGTCCAGCTGTCGTTCATGTGCTTGTAGACGATGGGGACGTATGCGGGGAGGAAGGCGGACGAAGCGGATTTTACAAACTCGAAAATCTTTTCGGCGCTTGGCCCCCGCTCGGTGTTTGGTGCGCCGGGGGGCGGGGCATGTACGGGGGACGACGTGGTGAGATCGTCAAAGAAGATCCCGCCTATGCCTCTACACTCGCCGCGGTGGGTGATGGTGAAGTACTTGTCGCACTGCTGCTTGAAATCGGGCCAGTAGCGCTCGTCGTGCTGGTCACACGCTTGCTTGAGCGTCTTGTGGAAATGGACGGCATCGGCCTCGTCGAGGTAGGACGGGGTGAGGTCGGATCCGCCGCCAAACCACCACGTTTTCGGTTTCCCGGTCTCGGGGTCTTCAATCTCAAAGTACCTGTAGTTGAGATGGACGGTGGGCACGTGTGGGTTCCGGGGGTGGATGACGATGCTGAGGCCGGTTGCGAAGAAGGGGACGGTGCCGGTGGGTTCCGGCAGGCTCGGGTGGTCCGGCAGCATGGCCTTTTGGGCCTTGGGAGGGAGTTTACCGTGGACGACGGAGACGTTGATACCGGCTTTTTCAAAGACGCGGCCGTCGGCGAGGACGCAGGAGGAGCCTTCGCCGCCTTCGGGGCGGATCCAGGCGTCGCGCAGGAATGTGGGCGGGGCGGGGGACGGGGAGAATTCGTTGGGCGCGGCGGAGGATTCGATGTGTTCCATGGTGTTGACGATGTGGTCCTGCAGCGACTTGACCCAGGCGGCCATGCGGATGCGCATAGGGTTCTGCCGGGTGTCAGCGAACAGCATCTGATAAATAGGGGCGGGGGCTTACAGCAGGGTCGTCGTGTTCGATGGCGTCGGCGGGCTGCCAGGGGAAGCCGTGTGTGTCGATGGCGTCGACGGCGGGCACGGCGTCGCAGCGGGCGATGTCCTGGGCGGTGTGAGCAGCTGCAGATATGCTACGGATATGGGCGACGTACATTACCTCTGTAGCGCCGTGTGAGCTCGAACGCGAGGCCGACGAGGAAGCCGGTGGTGGCGCAGCCGAGGAGGACGCGGGAAGGAGGGGGAGGGGGGCGCGTGGAGTACAGCCGGCGGGGGAGCGTGCGCGGCAGGCGGAGGGGGGAGGGGGGGATCCGGGGGGGCATGGCGGGGGGGGATGGATGAATGCGTGCAGCAGAGGAAGCGGTTTATATACGTGCGCAGAGGAAATTGCCGGAGAAAGTCACTTACGCCCCCCGGCAACGCCCGAGCCAAATAACGAATCCGCACTTCTGCACATGCACACCACCATGCTCTCCGCAGCACTCAGGGTGCTCGCACGCTCGGCAGCGATCCAGCGGGGGGAGGCGGGGACGGCAGCGGCGACAGCGACGACAGCAGCACCCCCCCCCCTCTCCCGCGCAGCAGCCCTCGACAGACTCATAAACGCAGCGCCGCACCTCCCCCCCCCGCCCGCACCCGGCACCCATCCAGCAGACAAGGGACACGGTATTCCCCTGCCCCTCAGCCTGAAAGCAGGCCATCGCGGTCCTGTCAGGTATGTCCAGCCTGAATCCAGGCCCACTCCCAATGCTGGCCCATCCACCTCTGCTCGACCACCGGAACCAGCGCGACCAGCCAAGCCAGTGCGACCAGCGAACACTATGGAACCAGCGAAAACTGTAGACGCCGATAAACCGCCTCAGCCCGTCCCGCCCATCGTCCAAGAGCTCGACGCTGGACCTGGCATCAAAAATCACCCTGTTGAACCTCTCATCACACTCCCAGAAGACGAAGAGGTATGCTGCACCATCCGTATACTTGCATAGCTAACAACCTATCGACAAAGACCCCGGTGATCTTGCGTGCGTCCAGAGTACCTGCTTCCCGACTCGGTCGTCTTTTCCACTATGGCTGTAAGATCCTCCCCCGCCCCTGTCCCTGCTTTCGCCAAGGAGCCACTGACAAGGAATATTTCCTACGACTGTTGCAGCACTTGCCGCATCACTCTCATGGGGCGCCGCATCAGAATCTATCCGGCGGTCTACCGCAGGAAACGGCGGCGAAAAGAGCGGTGGGAGTGTGTTTATGAGCGATGCGAATATCAGGCGGCTCGTCTCTACCCTCGGCCGCATGAGGGGTGCTGCATTAAAGTTGGGCCAATTCATGTCTATCCAAGGTACGTCTTCTTTTCTTCACACACCCCCGCTTAACCCACCCACACACACAGACAACCACATGCTCCCGCCCGAAATCGAGCAGGTCCTGCACCAAGTCCAAGCCCACGCCAACTACATGCCCGACTGGCAGATGGACAAGGTCCTCCGCGACGAACTCGGTGCCGACTGGCAAGCCAACCTGTTTACCCAATTTGACCGTACACCGATCGCGTCCGCCTCGATCGGTCAAGTGCATCGCGCCATCCTCAAAGATGGGAGGCAGGTCGCCGTCAAGATCCAGTTCCCCGGCGTGGCGTCCTCGATCGAATCCGACTTGTCCAACCTCTCCCTCCTCCTCCGCACATCGGCGCTCTTGCCAAAGGGACTGTATTTGCAAAACACGATAGCAGTCATGCGGAGAGAGTTGGAAGATGAGTGTGATTATATTAGGGAAGCAGCAGCCGGCAAGAAATTCGCACACCTCTTGGCGGGCGATACGTTTTTTGTAGTGCCCCAAGTAATCGACGAAGCGACGACCGGTAAAGTGTTGACGACAGAGTGGATGGATGGGAAACCGTTGAGCCGGGTCAAGAATCTCTCTCAAGAAACTCGTGATTTGGCAAGTTGCACTGTTTTTTTTTTTTTTTTTCTCGTGCCGTTTAATGACTTGGGAAATTAGATTGGCACCAACATCCTCCGTCTCTGTCTTCGCGAACTCTTTCAATTCCGATTCATGCAAACCGATCCCAACTGGGCAAACTTTTTATTCTCCCCTTCCTCCCCTTCCCCCTCTCCATCATCATCACCCCAGATCCAGCTGATCGATTTTGGCGCAAGTAGAGAATACACTAAAGAATTCATGGATGGGTGGTATAGGTTGTTGAAAAGCGCGTTGGAAGGGGATAGGGAGAGGATGCGCGTGGAGAGTTTGAATTTGGGGTATTTGACCGGGGAGGAAAACGACGAAATGGTCCAAGCGCATCTCGACTCCATGGCCCTCGTCGCCTCCCCCTTCTCCCACCACGGCCCATACCCATTCGCCAAACAGACAATCACCGAGTCCATCCGCGCCCTCATCCCCATCATGCTCAAACACCGTCTCACCCCGCCACCGCAGGAAACGTATTCGCTCAATAGGAAATTGAGTGGAGCGTTCTTGATGTGTGCAAAGATGCGGGCGAATGTGGATTGTAAGAAACTTTGGGAGGAGGAAGTTGGGGGTTATAAAGAGGGTTAGGTTTGGCTTT
>NC_026750.1:277500-282500 GCF_000149245.1 Cryptococcus neoformans H99
CAATCGGTCGGTTGGGTCTTGTTTGCCCTGCGCTTGTGGCCCCCGAGCTGCCCAACTTTGCTCAGGCTTGGTGTACGGCCTTGTGGGAGATTAAGGATAACGATGAGAAGGACTCGGCCTTCAGAGGGTTGTGTATGATGATCAGTGCCAACCCTGAGGGTATTCAGAGTGTAAGTCATCCATGCATTAACTAGATACAGTGCTGACGATGCGCAGAGTTTTGTATGGTTCTGTAACGCCATCTGCAAGTGGCAACATCCCTCCGCTCAACTCGATGAGATGTTCCGAACAGTAAGGGTCACTTTCAAGTTCGTCAATGTGTAACCGTTAACATTCTGTATTAGATTTTGCAAGGGTTCAAGAATGGTCTTGGTGCGCAGTGGGATGCCCAAATGTCCAACTTTCCTCCCGTCATCAGACAGCGTCTCGCGGAGCGTTACGGCGTCTAAGGGGGCTATCTTGTTGTCACGATCTTTCTTTTTCGCCATTTTCATCGACCGTACAACGTCCGTCATATACCCTCATTTGATTAGGCATTTCAGTATCTATACCCCTACATAGCATTGCGTTTTACGACACTTTTAATTCTCACTTATATTATGACGGACTCTTTGGCGATCGAATTTGTGCGCATTTGGATAGTGCGCAAATCTAGTAGGGTAGTTCAACAAGTAGATAGATATACATAGCATTTTTCTGTTTTGAATAAGTTTGCATTGGAAGCCGTGCCTTATGCAGGCTTTACATCATGGTAGAGTAGATAGCAACAGTAGATAGGCATTGAATGAACGTCGAAAGTCACGACCGAATAAAACGAGTGCCACAAGAAGATAATAAGGAGCGCGGTGCGGCGTTTCGGCGTTTTGTGGTATGGCACTTAGTGCGCCATTGTCCTCTGAAGATTCATTCCAGCGGAGACAGCCAAAAATACAAAAAAAATACGTAACTGTTTCTACATCTATACTCCACAACCCGCCAGCAATGTCCTTCTTCGCAAAGCTCCAGGGTTCAGACTCTGAATCTTCTTCCGGCTCAGACTCGGAAGAGTCCATCCTCTCCGGCTCTGAGGGCGAGCGACAGGACAAGAAGCTCGCGGCCCAGAAAAAGCAACAAAAGTCCAAGGCTTCCATGTTCTTGAACAGCGACGAAAGTGAAAGCGAGGAGGAGAGCTCAGATGAGGATGAGGAGGAGATGAGTGATAGCGATGATGAGAGACAGGTTCGTTGTCGCATGATGGCGGACGGTAGAATGATATTGGAGGAATTGCTGACGATGTAAACAGGCCGTTGCGAATAAATTCTTGAACGACGCCGCCTCCAGTGATGAGGAGAGTGAAGAGGAGGACAAGATCATTGTTTTGAGTGCCAAGGACAAAAGGTATGTCTTGTTGTATTCGTGATTGATGTCACGAGAGGGAAGCATACTCATAAACTTGCAGGTTCGCCGAAATGGAAGCCGCTATCCACAGCATTCAAAACGCCGTCAAGAATACTGACTGGGTCCTTGCCTCTTCTGAACTCGACAAGCTCTTCCGATTTATCACGCGACACCTCGTCACCATTGTCGCCTCCCCTATCCCTCCTGAAGGCCACATTCCTCCTCGATTCCTCGAGACCCTCGTCTCCCTTGAAGGTGATGTCGCCAAGACTCTTGCCGCGGAGAAGTCTGCCCCTAAGAAGATGGCCCCCGCTAAGGCCAAGGCTGTCAACGGTATCAGACAGACTCTGAAGAAGAAGAACAAGGAATTTGAGGGTGTTTTGAAGACTTATAATGAGGTTTGTATTATTGGCGTTGTTGGTGCGAAAGGAGTGCATAGACTAATGTTGATGTAGGACCCCGAAGCGTACACCGCTGCTTATGAAAAGGCTAACGCCGCCCCCGCTGCTCCTAAGCCTGCTAAGAAGGCCGCTGTTACTACCCCTGGTGAGGGTGAGGGTGACGAGTTCATGACCATCGGCAAGGGTGGAAAGGCTCTTAATCTTACCGCTGACGGTGTCTTCAAGACTTTGAGGGAAATCTTTGAGGCTCGAGGTCGAAAGGTTTGTCGGTTTCCTTTAATCACTATTGCGCTAGCTAAACTCCATGTAGAACACTGACCGTGCCGAGACGATCAAGATTCTCACCAAGCTCCTTGAAGTTTCTGAAACTACCTACCAGAAGATTCGAGTCCTTCTCGCCCTCGTTCCTGCTCGACTTGACTACTCTCAGCACCTCGTTTCAATCCCTCAAGAATCTTGGGTTGCCGCTTTGCAAGAGTTTGACCAGTTGATTTCTATCTTGATCGCCGAGCCCGACTACTTGGTCCAGGAGACCGTTGGCGAGTATGACGATCTGGTGGAGAGGACTCCTGAGGTTGTGGACGGTAAGAAGCAAAAAGTGTTGATTGCCGGCAGCTTAATCAGTCTTTTGGAGAGCTTAGACAGCGAGGTACGTAATTTTTCTTGATATATCGCAAAGTGCCAGACTGACATTCATTCCTCCAGCTCACCAAGACTCTTCAACACACCGACGCTCACGAGAAAGGTGATGAGTACATTGACCGACTCAAGCATGAGGCTCCTCTTTATACCACTATTGTCAAGGCTCAGACCCTTTTTGAGCGTGAACAGCTTTCCGACAATATCGCTCGTACCGTCATCCGACGTCTCGAACACATCTACGCTAAACCCGACGTCATCATCGAGCACTTTGAGAGCAAGGCTACCCAGGCTGCTGCTGGTTTGAAATCGGAGATTACTCCTTTCGATGCCAAGCGTGACGCCAGTGGTGTCATCCATGATCTCGCCGTGTTCATTTACCAGTCCGATGCCCCCGTTCTCCGTGCCCGAGCTATCCTTTACCACATCTTTAACCAGGCTCTCCACGGCCGATACCACCAGGCGCGTGACCTTTTGCTCATGTCGCACCTCCAAGACACCATTTCCCACGCCGATGTCACCACTCAGATCCTCTACAACCGTGCGGTTATGCAGGTCGGTCTCGCTGCTTTCCGACTCGGCTTTATCCCCGAGTGCCAAACTATTTTGTCCGAAATGTTCTCTACCTTGCGACAGAAGGAATTGCTTGCCCAAAGTGTGCAGAGGTATAACATTCAACTTTCTCCCGAGCAGGAACTCCTCGAAAAGCGAAGACTTTTGCCCTTCCACATGCACCTCAACGTTGAGCTCCTGGAAGCTGCTTACCTCACTTCTTGCATGCTTGTTGAGATTCCTTTGCTTGCTAGCGTTGACACTGAGGAGCAGAGGAGGCGGGTAACTAGCAAGACCTTCAAGAGGTTGTTGGATATGGCGGACAGACAAGCCTTCATGGGTCCTCCTGAGAACACTCGAGACCACATTATCAAGGCGAGCCAGGCCCTACAGGCTGGCGAATGGGAGAAAGCTAGGGACTTGATTGTTTCCATCAAGGTCTGGGGCTTGTTGGACAACGCTGCCGAGGTTAAGGACATTCTTGCCAAAAAAATCCAAGAAGAAGGTCTTAGGACATCGCTTTTCACCTACGCCGCTTACTACGACTCCCTTTCTCTTTCTCATCTCGCCTCCACATTCAATCTCCCCGTCGGCCGAATCACCTCTATCATCTCTCGAATGATCTACACCGACGAGCTCGCCGCCTCTTTGGACCAGATTGACGGTGTCGTCATCTTCCACCGAGTCGAACAATCTGAGGTGCAGCGACTCGCTCAGCAGCTTGCTGAGCGAACTGCCTCTATGCTTGAGCAAAACGAAAAGACGCTTGACGTCAAGTTGGGTAACCAGGGACAAGGGCAAGATAGGGACACGAGGGCAGCGGGTGGAGAAGGAGGTAGGCAACAAGGAGAGAGGAGGGGCGGCAGGGGAACGTACCGGGGGCGAGGTGGGAGAGGAGGTAGGGGAGGATTCAACCAGGGTTTGGGAACAACCATGGGGAGAAGAGTGACGGCGCAGTAAGGAGAGTTTCTGTTAGACGCTTATTGATTTGATCTGGACGTGGTATGCACTTATAGCATTGTGTAGTATGAACATGATTTGGCTGGACTCTACTTTGCGGCAATAATCAGGACATGCTTGGAGCTATACATAACTTAACCGCCATGTGACCGGGCTTGAACTGCCCGCAGTAATTGTGCGAAAGGATTTGATGATGAAATCAGGCTTAATGGGGTCAATATGTACGGTGACAGCTACATGTACTACTAGACCTCGCGTAAAGCAATACATATCCGGCTCTACGTCGACAACAGAGCGTCAAGACGCATCGTCTTACCACCAGTCACAAAGCAACCCGCTCAACAACAACACCAAACGGATTTGCTGGCTGCTGCTGGCTGCATCCTTATGAATCAAGCGTTTCCAGCATCATGGGCGGCACATGCTGTAGATGTCACACAGAAGCAACTTCAGCAGCCCGCAGACAACAGACTTTATTCCCATCGTTTCCATTACAGTGGCTGAACAACATGTAACAGCATGTCAACATCCTGGCAATAAGCACAGAAAAGCTTTTTCGTGATAGATGTAACGTACCTACTGTCCATACAAGTGATTTGCAGGTTCCAGGGCGTATTGTCGTAGCACACAGACTAAGTACACATAAGAGATAGACACAACGATTTCGCATCTCGTACCTGGTACCGCATGACTCTTGCTGACCATTTTCCTGCCCTTTTGCTTCTATGTTAAGACCCACAACACAAATTTGGTCGTACTGTACATAGTACGTTCATGTCAACTGTTCGACCTAAATATGGTCTAGTGGATGAAATCGTGAACATTTCGTTGAGGAAAGAACCTTGGGAGACATAAATAGGCAAGTGTTGCTGAGATGGGCACAGAAGTGACAGAAGGAGTTGCTATTTCTTTAATCCACTCACCACTTCACCTGATACTTTGCTCGGTGAAGAAACCCTACTTAACGAGTACTTGTTGTAGGACATCGGGTGAACCCGATCGCATGGTAGAACAGAAGCAATTTCTCGCCGATTCAAGTTATTCGCCTTTGTCAGATGAACACTGAGGGGA